>NC_045736.1:293757-294345 GCF_008692095.1 Etheostoma spectabile | reverse complement strand
ATAACAACAGAGTGTAAAGTGTAGTTTCCCCTTGTGGGACTAATAAAGTATAATATAAAATAAAATAAAAATATTAATATTAATATATAGAAACCCTGGAACTTGTAGTGCGTATATAGAAACCCTGGACCTTTCCTAGTGGGTATAAAGAAACCCTGGACCTTTCCTAGTGGGTACACAGAAACCCTGGACCTTTCCTAGTGGGTATAAAGAAACCCTGGACCTTTCCTAGTGAGTACACAGAAACCCTTCTCCTTTTCTAGTGGGTACACATAAACTATAATTAAATAATATGGCAAAAGTAACCAGCAGCGGCACCGTGGCTCCGTCCGCCCAAGACGATTGTGATTGGTTTAAAGAAATGCCAATAAATCAGAGCAGGTTTTTCTCCTATCCCAGAATGCTGTGCAGATTGGCCAGACCTTCCTCTGCAGCGCTGTGAAGGAAGGTCTGGCCATGAGATACTAGTTGCAGCTCTACTTTACAGAGAAGAATAACTTTAAAACCTGCAGCTGCTGTCACTCTCCTGGTTGTTCAGGTGGCTGAATGTTTCTCTGTTTATCTGTCACACACACACACACACACACA
>NC_045736.1:292597-293747 GCF_008692095.1 Etheostoma spectabile | reverse complement strand
CACACATATACACACACACACACACAAACACACACACACACAGACACACACGGACACACATACACATAAACACACACAAACGCACACACACACACACATACACACACATTGTTGCCCATTTCCAGCTGATCCTCTGAGTTTCTGCAAATGTCACGAGCCGCTGCTCACATAAGGAGCTTTAATGCCTGTGCATCAAAATCATTTGTATGAGAACGAGTGGTGGTGAATGAGTCAGAGGGAAGAGCTCTCTCAACAGAACAACCCCCAGCGCCTAATACTTGCCTTTCCCGCTATTTAATGAGAAGACTAAAGGAGCCATTAGCCACGCCAACGCCAAAACACAAACACTGGCAGTTATTTCATCATGTTGCTACACATTCATCAACGGAGAGCAAGCAGGGCGCCGCTTCAGGGCGAGAGCGGTCATTATTGATGCCAAAAAGAAGATTATAGTGGATACCCAGAGCTGAGTGTGTGCATGGTTATTAATGAGGTCACAGATTAGGTTGCGGTTGGTGTCATAACGGTGGAGATTGGATTATTAACCGGGGCGCTCGCGCATGAAATGACATCACAGGCGGTCCTTTAAGGAAAGCCATCAGAGGTGGCAGGTGATGATATACTAGGAGTAACCGGGCTGAACAATATATCTATATATCTAATGAATTTATCACAATATCAATTGTCAATTGGAGTGACAGAAATGTAGAGAAAAAACATTTAAAAAAATGTAGAAATAATCAAAAAGGACATTGTGTTTGAAAAAGAAAACAGTGTAAAACTAGTGGTGATATATTGGTGTTAGTAGACTGATGGTAGTGTTACAAAAATGAAAAGCATCAAAAAGTGATAAAAAAGTATCTCAAACGCGTCAAAAAATGTGGATGTGATTTCATAGCATTTTAAGAAAAAAAGACTTAAGAACACTTAAAAAAGTGACAGAAATGTAGGGGAAAACACGAAACGTCAAAAAAACGCAGAAATATTCGACAAAGACATTGTAAAAAGTGAGAAAGAACTTCATTAAAAGTTAGGAAACGTCAAAAAAGTGACAAACAAAATTATAAAAAATTTAATTTTCAGTTTTCACCTGGGAGGACAACACAAGGGTTAACCCTTGTCTGGTATTCGGGTCAAATTGACCCATTTC
>NC_045736.1:291943-292587 GCF_008692095.1 Etheostoma spectabile | reverse complement strand
TTTTTACAAGAAGAAAAATGGTACAAGTATACATATTTTCTACCTGAAAATCAATGGCCTTACCTTATTTTCTGTGATAAACATGTATTCCTGACTCAATTCAGAAAATTATTCTGGATATGGCCACTTATGTTTTTTCCATAGTGGATTTTTAACATGAATTATAACCTTATGACAAAAAACGAATCACACTTCCTTTTTTAATTGTGTTTTACTAGAGACTGATTACATTCCCTATATGTATTGAGATAACGTATACTGTATGTTATCTCAATTGTTTGAAATTGAGATAAAGACAATATTTGTTAATAGATTATGAAGTAAAATTTCAGAATTGTTTTTAAAACCCCAAATAAGGCTGAATCTCATTTCTCTGTCTTACCCCTACCCCTTACCCCTTACCCTCGTTTTTGCGCGTTCAAGCGTGACCTAGTGGTGTCCCATTTCTTTTTGTGATCGAGGGGTAGGGGTGAGACCGAGGGCTGTATACCCCTAGAAACCGAGTGTGGACGCGACCTCACTTGAAAACACACAAGCAACAATGGCTGCCGCATCGACCAGAGAGACACGTCAATGTAAGTGTTTTTGGCTTAAATAATTGATTTAAAAATTACGACAGTCTTGTTTTGTGGTCTATACAGTCC
>NC_045736.1:291640-291928 GCF_008692095.1 Etheostoma spectabile | reverse complement strand
ACTTGCAACCATGTTCCTAACTGAAACTTTTTAAAAATCGCTAGCTTGCTATGCTAACCGCTAAAGTTAACGTTGACTTGAACAACAGTCCCACATTTCTCTGCCTTAAATGGACTGTATACATCGCATGGACTGTATATATATATATTAATATATATATATATATATAATAATATTTTATATAGTTATTATATATAACATATATAATGTAATATTGACGGTTTATGATACATTGCTACGTGATTTACATATACCGTCCTGTATCACACAGGAGGACACAGGAGGACA
>NC_045736.1:291019-291630 GCF_008692095.1 Etheostoma spectabile | reverse complement strand
CTGGTCCACTTTGGGGCTGAAAACAAGCAGAAGTTTCCTAAATCCTGTGTTTGTGTTGTACCCATTCATTATTGCATTGGTACTGTATTATTGTAATCATTTGTAATTAATTCCTGTTCATGCACTTGTATAC
Source organism: Etheostoma spectabile (assembly GCF_008692095.1). NCBI lineage: Eukaryota > Metazoa > Chordata > Actinopteri > Perciformes > Percidae > Etheostoma > Etheostoma spectabile. The sequence continues at coordinate 291,497 of NC_045736.1, read as the reverse complement.
TGTTGTTAGTTTTATGGGACACCGATGATATGGGAGGGGGGGGGGGTTACTGGCCAACAGGCTTCAGACTGGTCTGGAATATCAGAACAGTTGTAGTTAATTTGTTTGTTTGTGGTCTTGTGTGTTTTTTTTAGTTTTTACACACATGAGTGCTTTTTTATGTGTGTGACATGTTAGTTATGGTTGTAATAGTCGATCATGGTTCTGTAACATTATTTTATGTAATGTTTTTGCTTGTTATGTTTAATTTATCATCAATAAAGACAGATTTTTGTAAACAAAATGTTTTTCTGAACATCAATGACATTCAAAACGGTGATAACTGAAACAGATATACAACACACCATGTATACAGGGTGTATATGTATGTATACACCATGTATACAGGGTGTATATGTATGTATACATAATACATGTTTATACACATGTATTATGTAAACAGACCTAATTACTACACAGATAAGAACATCTGCCTCTG
>NC_045736.1:290923-291009 GCF_008692095.1 Etheostoma spectabile | reverse complement strand
GTGAACATAAAATAACTATTAAATATATACATATTAAATGCACATGCCACTGTTGTCCAAACCCACACAATCAACAGACAGAGACG
>NC_045736.1:286792-290913 GCF_008692095.1 Etheostoma spectabile | reverse complement strand
AGTTTGTGATCAATACTGCATGGTGATGTCACCAAGTGGTGTCACATTTCATAGGGGTATGTTTTCACCCCTACCCCTTACCCCTTGGTTTCAAGTGCCAAAGGGTAGGGGTAAGGGGTGAGGGGTAGGGGTAAGGGGTAAGGGTTAGGGGTAAGACAGAGAAATGGGATTCAGCCTAAGTTTAGGGTCAGTTTGACCCGAGGGATACGAGAAGGTCCAGAAAGTGAAGACAATACAAGGTCAAATTGGACCCCTTTCCAAAAAGTAGGATGTGATTTCATAGCATTTTAAGAAACAATAGACTTAAGAACAAATATAGGGAAAAAATAACAAAACGTCCAAAAAAATGCAGAAAGAGAGAGAGAGGGAGAGAGAGAGAGACCCAAGGAGAGAGAAAGAGAGAGACAGACAGAGAGAGGGAGAGAGAGGGAGAGAGAGGGAAAGAGGGAGACAGAGAGAGACAGTTAGAGAGAGAGACAGAGAGGGAAAGAGAGAGACAGAGAGGGAAAGAGAGAGAGCGGGAGAGACAGAGAGAGACAGTTAGAGAGAGAGAGGAAAGAGAGAGAGAGGGAGGCAGAGAGAGAGAGAGAATGAGAGACACAGAGAGAGAGAGAGCAAGAGAGAGAGAGGATTGCTGTGTGTCTGGTATGAACAGCCAGGTGTGCCATCCGGAACAATTCTAATCTTTACAGCTATTCGCTCTGCGCTCCACTTTGTTCCTATGGGACTTCATGGGTGACGTCAATCGGCATTAACACGCCCGTAAAGGATCCTGGGAAGGCGGCGCTGGAAAAAACGCTGGCCGATGCCCATCATAATGCAAATGTATGTGTTGAACGTGATGCAACCGTCCAGTAGAATCTGACCTTTTAATCTGAAATGAAGATTCATCAGCTGTGTGTGTGTTTGATGAAGACTGTGTGTGTGTGTTTGCGTGTGTTTGTTTGATGAAGACTGTGTGTGTGTGTGTGTTTGTGTGTGTGTGATGAAGACAGATTCAGCAGCTGTGTGTGTGTGTGTGTGTGTGTGTGTGTGTGTGTGTGTGTGTGTGTGTGTGTGTGTGTGTGTGTGAGTGAAGAAGAAAAATTCTGCAGTGTGTGTGTGTGATGAAGACTTTGTGTGTGTTTTTGTGTGTGTGTGTGTTTGTGGGTGTGTGTGTGTGAGATGAAGACAGATTCAGCAGCTCTGTGTGTGTGTGTGTGTGTGTGTGTGTGTGTTTGTGTGCGTCCCCACGCAGACATGTGGGGGGGACACAGAAAGACTCAACTTTTGTTTTTCATTTTGCAGTTCATCCCGTTCATAGGAAGAAATAACCACTTGAGTTAAATTAAAATTACCAGAGAACTGAACCGGCACACTGCTGCAGAGAGAAACTTTTGGCTAATTGGCCAACTTGGAAACAGGGAACTCACAAATAGAAAGAAGGTTGGCGTTCTTTATTTGTTGTGTTGGAAGGTCGGCTAAAATAATTCATCCAAAAACCCTTGTGTGCGTTGGTTTCAAATCACAGTCACCAACAGCAACAAGTCAGGAACAAATTAGGAGAAGATATATAAGATGCTGTTGGCTTTACGCTGGAAACCTCCACATACAATCAGTCCCAATAGATAAACACATAATAATAATAACAATAATAATAATAATAATAATAATAATAATAATAATAAATACTTAATTAATCCCACAAGGGGAAATTACAATTTAGGCCTGAACTACACACACACATGCTCCGTACCTATACCTGCACTAATGGAGAGAGGTTGGAGGTTTGGAACCCTGCTCAAGAGCACCTTGGCAGGGCCCAGGATGTGAACTGGCACCTCTCCAGCTACCAGTTCACCACCATACTTTGGTCCGTATGGAGACTTGAACCTGTGACCCTCCGGAGCTACTGCCCCCCTAGATAGAAGTCATATATGAAGAAGTGAAGAAGCATAGTTACACATATTACTGTCAATATTTCATCTGAAACCTGTTCAAATAAAGCTGAACTGCGGGGAAGATCTCTCACTAACGCATTCTCATGATATAGTACGAAAATGAACGCCCACCGAAAAAACGTAAGATATATACATATATATATTTTTTAGATATATTTTTTTGTTAAAACGTAGTCTCTCATGTCCTGTAAGAGTTTTACAGAGATCCAAGGTTGAGGGGGTGGGTGTCGCCTCTAGATCCTCTTTCTTCTTCTTCTCTTTTTTGATTGCAATATGCCTGTACTTGTCAAAATTTAAAATAAAAAATAGTTTAAAAAAGATTCAGTAAGATGCTACACGACTACAGTGTCACAGAGAGGAGAACGCAACAGTCGTCCTGTTTTACTCGGGTCAAATCTTTTCCTTTTTTTCAGTTATTTGATAAAGGATTTTTAATATTAATATTTGGTGATTTCAAAATCTGATGTTCCAAAATATATTTAAAAGAAAATCCAGAATCAAACAGCCAGTTTGTCCCATTTTGCAGCAATAACATGTATATAGTGATATGAACAAACAGAGATATACGGTTCCGGTTGCTGCTCCTGTGGCAGACCACGCTACACAACACGCTATCCTCCCCGTCTATTTCTTAGATTTATTTTTATATTTTTTTATATTGGTGATGGACGTCAACAAGTGCTGGTTGTTGCTGTTTTTTACGTAGCTCTTGCAGTCTCTGGAAGACAGGGGGTGTTATGCCGCAAGAGTTTGTTATTCGTTTGCCGAATTGAAAGGGATTGGAGCTTATTTGGATCAATGGCGGAGGGGGTCACTGGCTACCTTGGTGGATTTCCAAGACTTCCCAAAAGAGATAACAAGACACAAGAAAGGTAAAGCTGGCAGAGTTTTAAAGAGACTTAAATCACAGAGATGTCGGCCCTACATTCCGTCTGTGATCATGGGAAATGTGCAGTCAATTGTGAACAAAATGGATGAACTGAGAGCTAATGCTCTGTTCCTCCACGAATTTAGATCAATACGTTTGATGGTTTTTACCAAAACTTGGCTCACTAGAAATCACACTGATGAACTAGTCGCGGTGGATGGATTTAAAGCTTTTCATGGGGACAGAACAGAGGATTAGGGGAAGAAAGGAGGCCGTGGACTCATGGTGTATGTGAATGAGGAATATTGTCACCCAAATAACATGCCCATCACGACGTATACCTGTACCCCAAACTCTGAGATACTGACCGTCAGGGTTCGCCCATATTATATCCCTCGCGAATTTTCCCATGTGGTTGTGATGGCAGTTTATGTGCCACATAGAAATGTGTCTAAGGAGGCGGCTGAGGAGACACAAGCGGCCGTGCACAGGATTGAGACTGCGTCGCCTGACGCGTTTGTTGTGATAACTGGAGATTTTAACCATTGCATCATAAAGTCAAGTGGGTCACACTACTACCAACATGTTAGATGCAATACAGGGGGGGATGCAGATTTGACAAAATAGACTTTTCTGATGAAAAACAAAGACTTAGGGAAATGATTGAGAGCACAGAGGATGATGACTATACCCTACAAACAACCAATCAGGAGGTATATGGTATGTTTATGGGGCTAAAAGCTACCAAAGCAGCAGGCCCAGATGGACTGTCTTCAAAAGTATTAAAAGGCTGTGCTTTTCAGTTGGCAAACATTTTTTCAAGTATTTTTAATTATTGTTTCTCTCATAAAGTGTTGCCTGATTAATGGAAACCATCTTGCATTATACCAGTATAAAACAAAGCCTTTGAGTGTATGAATGATCTAAGACCAGTGGCTTTAACTTCCATAACTATGAAGGTATAACTAAATCCATAACTCCCATGTTGAATAGTCTGAAGCCCCATGTGGAGCAGTATCTTGACCCCTGCCAATTTGCTTATCAGAAAGGGAGAGGGGCAGAGGATTCTATTGTCTGTAAATTGGACAGTGTCTATGCTCACCTGGATGCAGGGGGGCGGTGTGTGAGAATTCTATACTATGATTTTAGCTCAGCGTTCAATACGATACAACCACACATCCTTGTAAATAAGCTTTTGATAATGAAGGTTCCAGGTGTTTTTATCTTGTTTATTTTACATTTTTTAGAAAACAGGTCTCAATTTGTTAAAACTCAAAAGTTAAGTCAGACAATATCATGTCAAACACAGGGTC
>NC_045736.1:286664-286782 GCF_008692095.1 Etheostoma spectabile | reverse complement strand
ACTGTTTTATCACCTTTTCTTTTTACCATTTACACGGCAGACTAACGTCCACAGCAGGCGAGCTGTCAGGTTGTTAAATTTGCTGACGACACAGCGCTCATTGGGTTAATCGAAAATG
>NC_045736.1:283755-286161 GCF_008692095.1 Etheostoma spectabile | reverse complement strand
ATGACTATAGTTACTATCAAAATGAGATAAAAGCCTGTTAGATTAGATTAGAATTAGATTAGATTATACTTTATTTATCCACGACGGGGAAATTTGTCGTTACAAGTAGCAGCATAGCAGCACAGCAAAAAAAAACCGAAAAAACAAAACAATAACACACAAACAAGTAAGCACGAAAGAAATACAAGGCAAAGAATACAGGCAAGAAATACAGGCAAGAAATAGACAATGAAAATATGTGTAGACTGAGTAAGTGAAATGCCGTCAAACAAAAGGAATTTTAAAGTGCGGTTGCCATGATAAGAGAAACAATATTGCGGTGTAAGTGACGTTAAAAATTAAGTTAAGTTGAATGTGTAATTAGAGCAAAGAAGCAAGAGTCGGTAGCATAATTTAAATTATATTAACCTGAGCATAAATATTGAAAAGTAAGTACTTGTAATAAAAAATATAAATACCAATATTAAAGATAAACAGAAAGTGTGTGATGTAGATGGGAGGAAACAGGAACAGAACATACAACACTATCAGGTAGAGCAGGTGTTGAGAGTCTGACAGCGGCCGGGATGAAGGACCTGCGGTATCTCCTTCTTACACCGTGGGTGTTCAGTCTGCTGCTGAAGGAGCTGCTAGGGACCCCACAGTGTCAGTTAGGGGTGAGAGGTGTTGTCCATGATGGATGTCAGCTTGGCTAACATCCTCCTCTCCCTACTTCCTCTATGGGGTCCAGAGGACAGTCCAGGACAGAGCTCGCTCTCCGGATCAGTCTATTGAGTCTGCTCCTGTCCCGGTCGAGCTGCCCCCCCTCCAGAGACCACAGCGTAGAGGATGGCAGAGGCCACCACAGAGTCATAGAAGGTCCTGAGGAGAGTCCTACACACTCCAAGGACCTGGTCTCCTCAGCAGATGGAGGCGACTCTGGCCTTCTTGTAGAGTGCTTGGGTGTTATCAGTCCAGTTCAGTTATTGTTTAGGTGAACACCCAGGAATTTGTAGCTTCCACTACATCAATGTCCAATCCCTGGTGCTCACCGGTGAGAAGGGGATGTTTTCCTCCTGAAGTGACTATCACTCCTTTGTCTTGTGGTGTTAAGTGAAGCTGGTTGAGCTCACACCAGCTGACAAAGTCCTTGATAACCGACCTGTATTCCAGATCGTTCCCTCAGAGACACAACCAACAACGGCTGTGTCATCAGGAACTTCTGGATGTGGCGGGGTGGTGTTGTGTGTGAAGTCCGAGGTGTAGAGGGTGAAAAGGAAGGGGAGAGACACGTACCCTGAGGGGCACCTGTGCTGCAGTGCACCACGTCAGACACACAGTGATGGAGCCTCACATACTGTGGTCTGTGGTGAGGTAGTCCGTAGTCCATGCAGCCAGATGTTGTCCACTCCGGCACTCTCATCTTCACTCTGAGAGCGAGAAGGCTGGATGGTGTTAAAAGCACGGAGAAGTCGAAGAACATGACTCTCACAGTGCTCCCGCTGTCCTCCAGGTGAAGAGCGATCTGTGCAGCAGGTAGATCACTGCGTCGTCCACTCCAATCCCAGGCTGGTAAGCAAAACTGCAGAGGGTCCAGCTGTGTGCCCACCAGGGGTCCGCAGTGACGCAGGATGATCCTCTCCATGGTCTTCATCAGGTGAGAAGTCAGGGCAACAGGCCTGAAGTGGGTTTGGCTCCTTGGGTCGCGGTGACTTTGGTACCGGGACAACAGGAGGTCTTCCACAGGGCTGGGACTTCTCCAGGCTCAGGCTCAGGTGAATAAGTGAGAAGGCCAGGGGAGGTGTGAAAGAGGGGGCTGGGGGGTGTGAAGAGGGAGGCGAGGAGGCAGAGTCAAATCTGTAAAAAACAGATCAGCTCATGCCCAGTCCTTGTCTCCTCGGCTTGGCTTTTCCACAGCTTTGCCGTGGCCGGAGATGTTCTGCGCAGCCCTCTCCAGACGGTCCTAGCATGTTCTGCTCCCAAACTCTTTCTAATTTCCTCCCGTAGATGACCTTCCTCCTCCTGATCCTGATTTCATTCTTTGTTGTCCTCCCGTAGATGACCTTCCCCCTCCTGATCCTGAGTCTGAGTTCCTTCTGGACTCTTGTTGATTACTGTGATATGCATTTCCTGGAACTCAATGTTAAGAATTAGTTATAGATTACAGGAGAAATAAGATCACAGCTGAGGCTGAGTGGCAGGCTAAGACCTCCTGTGATGCAAACTAAGCGGTATGCTGTTTCTTTTATAACTCAGGCTATTAGACAGCGCATCAAGCACTTTAAACATACGTTTTTATAAGTTCATTTTTTAAATTTTTAATTTTTAATTTTTTTACTGTATTTATGTAAAATATTGTAGTGTATATGTGGTATTGTATTTATTCTCTAGTTGTTATGGGTAAGATGGCGAGTGTGAGCACTGTAA
>NC_045736.1:283500-283745 GCF_008692095.1 Etheostoma spectabile | reverse complement strand
TTTCCATTTTTATGGATGAAATAAACTTGACTTGACTTGAAATGTTTCTTTTTAGATAAAACAGATGTTTCCCTTTTAAAATCAGAAGTTGAAAAAAATGTTATAATTTGCAATATATGACAGAATATTGCAATCTGTTTAAAATCGCACAATTATGTTGTATTCAATTCAATTCAAATTTTATTTCTAGTATCAATTCATAACAAGAGTTATCTCAAGAGACTTTACAGATAGAGTAGGTCTAG
>NC_045736.1:283040-283288 GCF_008692095.1 Etheostoma spectabile | reverse complement strand
TAGCAGGGCACTGTACGGCATTACAAGGCACAGCAGGACGTAGCTGGGCACCGCAGAGCGTAGCAGGATGTAGATCGCAGAACAGAACGTGAAGCGGGACCATGGCGACAGCTGCTACCATGATTTTGGAGCCTCCCTGGTCCAAGGAAACATGCTGGGCGAAAAAGAACATAAGGACTCCAGGGAATGACCAGAGCTAGGTTAGTAACAAGCATTTCTGGGACATGGATGCACATAAAATGGAAAGA
>NC_045736.1:282757-282918 GCF_008692095.1 Etheostoma spectabile | reverse complement strand
CCAACCGGATCGGGCTGTATCGCCCTGCCTCCCTCTAGTTTTATTATATTATTGATTACATGATAGATAGCTCTAACAACTATGACGAGAAGCAGGTTGGCCGGATTAGGCGGACGCTGCAACTCCTCACTCCCTAACAATATTCAATTCAATTTTATTTA
>NC_045736.1:274798-282732 GCF_008692095.1 Etheostoma spectabile | reverse complement strand
GTTTTGTGTTCCTGCTATATTCATTCGTTGGACAATTTTTATCAAGAATAATTTAAATATTCGTCAGGAATTCGTCATTATACTTTGTCAACATCTTTTTCCTTATCCAATAAACTCCCAGCTTGTGCTAGAGATCAATCTGTTAATGCCTCATGTTACTCTGTCCTAACCCGTTGGAGATTGTTTATTAAATGTCTGTTCAGAGTGTAGTTGCTGGCAATAAAACTATAAAACTGGTAGGTGGTTACGATCATTCTTAAGTAATCCATCACTGTATTGTTGGGTAAAGATATTTGTAAATATATTGTCTATTAGTGTTGCCACAGTAGAGAAGTAACGGCTGGGTCGGTAATTTTGGGATGAGGCCTAGACTAAACACTTTTGAGTGTTGATAAAATTCCTCTTCCATTTTAGGTTATTTGGATATTTTAAAGTTAACATTGAAGTCCCACAGATGAACATAACCCTTTTTCGCCTAGTGTTTGTAAATGTTCCTCTTCCAGCAAGTCCTTAAAAGTGTTCACTATTCGAACCAGGTGAATGTATAGCAAAGACAATGTATTTTTCTCTTTTTCCATACCATTTTTTTGTGACACATTCCAATAAATTATTCACCGCCATGACATTTTTTCCACCCCCTTGTAATTTAACAATCCTTTATCCACATGACAGTGAGCACACCACCCACACTGCTTGTTTACTTGTTACTAGAAAACATTCATATCCTGTCAATTCCAAAAATTCTGAATTCTTTTTCACTGTTTATCAAAGTTGCTGGTTTGCAATTATGTTAAAGTGCTGTTTCAATTGCTTAGATAGTGTTGATACTGTGAAGTTTTGCCATACAGATTCTGCTGTTAAAAGTGGATAATGGATAATGCTGTCCGGTCTGAGACCTATTAAAATTGTAATCAGTGTAATAGTTGCAGTTATTGTTTATGTTATTGCAAAGAAATGTTTCTCAGGATCAAGCATTTTTCCATTATCCTAGTGAGTGATGTTCGGTGTCTGGAAGTTGTGTACAGTTTCAGGTGCTCAGATTCAAACCAAGACTTTGCAGTGAGTGACTACTCCAGTATGTGGGTGGTATTTATAGTGACATCGTGAGATAAAAAGTTTAAAAATTTCATAGGCCTACCGGTTATGTATAAGCGTTAGCTGGCATGGGTTGTTTTTGGTGTGCGGAACGGGGATGAATGATCAGTTGTCTGTCGTAATAGGCAATGTGTCCCCCCTTTCTCTCGCGACTCTTAAATCCGGCATGAGTTCTTGTCCTTTTCCTTCTGATTTGCCTCCGTGAAGTCTTGGTAATGTATATTATGGAACCTTTCAGATGTTCTGGTTTTCTGTAGTAATTTAGTTCTGTCCTTGGCCTTAGGAATTTACCACCAATTGGCTCGGTCGGTCTCATACGGTTTTCCTGTGGCGTGGGCCTCTCACCTCCACCTCGTTCTTTTGCAAGCTGTAATTTTCCTTCACACGTGTTTACCTTTTCCCTCGTCTCGGACAGGTTTTCCTGTGACTCCTTATCCCGTCAATACCAGGTATTTCGTCTGGATGTGGCTTCCAGATATACATGTGGTCAGGACAGACAGCCAAGTGTAACAGACTTTAAAAAATATTGTTTGCATAGAGGTGCTGCGTCCTTCAGTGCGTACGCAAGTTTGACGGTCATCCAATTTTTTTTGTATGTGTACTGCAGTGGTTTTAGTTTTTGAGTTCCTTGGTGAGAAATCCGGGCTAGTGTTGGTGGAGAGGTACCATTCATTAGCTTGACAAAGCCTTTGAAGTGCTGGTTGTTGTTCCAAGCAGTGGGTAAACATGGCGTTTGGTGCTGCAGCAGTTCATTTAACAGGTAATTGTCAACATATTCATCTTCCTGTTTAGCCTCTTTTTTTGGAGCATTTGTAGAACTTGTTAGCCCACTGTTTTTAAACTTGTTCGGATGGAGTATGGTGGGAGATACGCTGCTCGGGCCTAGTGGTGGATGCTGCATCCTTGGCTGGTGGTGGATGGTGCTCCTAGGGCATGGTGGTGGATGGCTGATAATGGGCTGGTGGTAGGGGCTGATCTGGGGCATGGTGGTTAGAGGTAGATGGCGCTCATGGGCCCCTGGTGGTAGATGGCTGCTCCTGGGATGGTGGTAGATGGATGATCATGGGCCTTGGTGGTAGATGGCTGCCTATGGGCTGGTGGTGGATAGGCGGATCCGGGGCATTTTTTCAGGTGGTAGATGGCCTGCTAATGGGATGGTGGTAGAGGATGCTCCTTTGGCCTGGTGGTGGATGGCTGCTCCGGGGCCTTGGTGGATGGGCTGATCCTGGGCCGGGGGTAGATGGGCGATCATGGGGCCTGGTTGGTAGATGGGCTCCTGGGCCTGGGGGTAGATGGCATGCTCCTGGGCCTTGGTGGTTAGCTGGCTGCTCCTGGGGCCTGGTGTGGTGAGATGGCCGGATCCTGGGCCTGTGGTGGCATGGCGGGCTCCTGGGCAACTTGTGGTGGATGGCGGACTCCTGGCATAGCGGGGGATGGCTGATCAGTTACTGGTGGTAGCTGGCTGATCAAGGGTCCTGGGTTAGGTGGCTGCTCCTGGGCTGGTGGTATAGACGGCCGCTCCTGGGCCGGTGGTAGACGGACGCTCTGAGCCAGGTGGTAGACGGTTGATCCTGGCCTGGTGGAAGACACGCTCTGGGCCGTGGTGGTAAATGTTTGCGCTGGGCCTGGGTGGTGCCGGCTTGCTCCTGGGCCTGCTGCTCCTGGGCCTGCCTGCTGCTCATGCAATGCTGCTCCGCACGGCTGTCCTGCACTGCTGCTCTGAACTGCTGACTCCCTGCACGGCCGGTCTGTGGTTATGAAGAGTGGCAATAACAAAATAGAAAAATTAGTAGTTTTAGCAGTTCTTTGTTGTGTCATGGCATAGCGGACCTGTGCGGCATTACAAGCACAAGAAGGACGTAGCAGGACACCGGGCAGGTAGCAGTTTGAACATGGCATCACAGACCGTGTTAGCGGACCTGCGACAGCTGCTACCCTGATTTGGCGGTCCTCCTAATCAAGGGAACATACTTGGGGAAAAAAGAACAGAAGGACCGGGGGAATGACTCCCCAGACTAGGTAATAACAAGCATTTTGGGTACATGGATGACATAATGAAACAGATGGAAAGATCGAGGCAGAGAGGAGCTCAGGTATCAAAATAAATGTCCCCAGCTATCTAAAACTATTACAGCAAAACCAAGAGAGACAGTTAAAGAGAGCTCCAGCCACGGTTCCGGGCTAGAACTCTCCCCAACCGGATCGGGCTGTATCAGTCTCCTTGTTTCTATTTATTCTTGTTATATGATAGATAAATTGAAAACTATGTGACTAACTACTACTGCCCTACCAATATCGATTCCGATGCCATAACTAGGTGTATCAAAATAAGTCCCCAGCTGTCTAAAACTTATTACAACAAAACCAAGAGGACGAAGGTAAAGAGAGCTCCAGCCGGGGCGAAAATCTCTCCCACCGGATCGGGAGTTATGCCAAGTCCTTTTTTCTATTATTATCTTAGTATATATAGATAAATCTGAAACTGTGATAACTACTACCCCCAACAATATCATTCTATGCCCTAACTATAGCTTATCAAAAAGGAACAGTCTTAAGCCTACTCTAAATGTGGAGACGGGGTGTCTGCCTCCCGCGACACAAAAACCTGGAACGGTTCCAGGAAAGGACTGAGCTGAACGCTCTGGCTCCCGTTCTACTTTTAGAGACTATGAACCACCATACACAACAACGCAACTGGGAGCGGAGTGCTCTCCTAGGGTTGTAAGGTACTATGAGCTCTTAAGATTAGATGGAGCTGACCAGAAGAGCTTTGTAGGTGAGAAGAAGGATTTTAAATTCATTCCTAAATTTACAGGAAGTCAAATGCAGGGAGAGCCTTATAAACAGGAGAAACGTGTCGATGTGGTCTCTTTTCCTGGTTCCCGTCAGAACACGTGCTGCAGCATTCTGGATCAGCGGAAGAGTCTTTATGGACTTTTTCGAGCAGCCTGATAATAAAGAATTGCAGTAATCCATCCAACAATAGCATGGACTAGTTTTTCTGCATCATTTTTAGACTAGGATATTCCTGATTTTTGCAATATTACGTAGATGAAAAAGGGCAATCCTTGAAATTTGCTTTATGTGGGAATTAAAGGACATTTCCTGATCAAAGATAACTCCAAGATTCCTCACAGTGGTGCTGGAGGCCAGGGTGATGCCATCCAGAGTAACTGTCTCTTTGGATAATGCGTCACGGAGGTGCTTGGGCCCCAGAGCTATAACTTCAGTTTTATCTGAGTTTAACATTAGAAAATTAAAGGTCATCCAGGTTTTAATATCTTGAAGGCACATTTGAAGTTTAGCTAACTGATTAGTTTCACCTAGCTTGATTGATAGATATAATTGAGTATGATCTGCATAACAATGAAAGTTTATGGAGTGTTTCTTGAAAAGATTACCTAAAGGAAGCATATATAAAGTGAACAGGATTGGACCGAGCACAGATCCTTGTGGGACTCCATGACTAACTTTGGCGTGCATGGAGGATTCATCGTTAACATGAACAAACAACAAGTGCTGTCTCTGTGCTATGATTAACTCCAAATCCTGACTGAAAATCCTCAAATAAGCTGTTGCTATGCGGAAAGTCACACAGCTGTTTGGCGACTGCTTTATCAAGAATCTTAGAGAGAATTGGAAGGTTGGATATAGGTATTGTGATATATCGTACATACATCGTGAAGTATTGTGATGATATCGTATCGGGAGGCATCTGGTGACCCCCCCCCCAATTCATGCTCCATCTTGAAATAAGTTGGCTGTTGAGGGCCTTTCGCTGTCACATGATCAACTCACAGCTGCTGCTAATGTTACTAACGGGTATCGTCGCTTCCCGACCCCGGAAAGTTAGAAGAAGGAAACACGGAGGACCACACATGTTCAAAATCCAAATTTCAGGAACAGGAGTTTTCTTCTTCGCCCACAAAAACAATATTAAAAAGAACAAAAGAGCGTCTATTTGTAGCGTGAAGGCCACCGTAGCTGGGATACGTACGTTGAACTGCGTGGTGAGAAAGCTGCAAGACAGGGCTTTGTGATTCAGTTGCCGCTGTCAATCCCTGATGTGAGTTGAGTGCAGATTTGAGTCGTTCATGCTCAGATTTAAACGGTTTACGCCATAACTGTCATACTGAACTTTGTTAAGTCTCCTGTTAGCATCTTGGAGACTACTTCAGACATTACAGAAGTCTCTCGTTAGCATCTCAGAGGCTACTTCAAACATTACAGAAGTCTCTCGTTAGCATCTCGGAGGCTACTTCAAACATTACAGAAGTCTCTCATTAGTATCTCGGAGGCTACTTCAGACTTTACAGAAGTCTCTCGTCAGCATCTCGGAGGCTACTTCAGACATTGCAGAAGTCTCCTGTTAGCATCTTGGAGACTACTTCAGACATTACAAAAGTCTCCTGTTAGCATCTTGGAGACTACTTCAGACATTACAGAAGTCTCTTGTTAGCATCTCGGAAGCTACTTGTCTCAAAGTGACGCATGCGCAACTCAAATCTGCACTTGACTCACATCAGGGCACGACAGCCGCTCTTAGCCTTTTGCTGCTTTGGTCACTGTCTGCTTTACAGGGACGAACAGAGCACCAATGGGAAAGGGGTAATTCAGTCTGAGCTCTGTGGAAGAGCGCCATGTCCTCCAGGTTGCCACCTCCAATTTGTCTTCCTGAACTTGGCTTAAATGTCCTCAGTGTATAAGTCCTCAGATGCTGGTTTTGATGAAGCAGTCGCCCTGAGCCAAAATAACTTCTACTGTAATTCCTAGTTTCATATAAGAAAGCAAGAGATTCCCAAAGAGGAGAATAGCCATTGTTCATCCCTTTGTGCTTAACTGCATGAGATAGAATCCAGAAGATTTGTCCTTTTTTTGTGTGTCTGAGCTTCAGAGAAAATCGCAAATCAGCCGGAACAAAAATAAAAAAAGCAGAGCTGCATTGGCCTTCTCTCTCTCTCTCTCTCTCGCAAGACCAGGTGGAACAAAATGAAACAGATGCAAGGACAGAGCCATTATCAGGCTCTGCTGGCCAGATGTGAGAAAAGGTAAAGATTTGGAAGGAAAATACCAGAGGGAAGAGTGGGGGGGGACAGACCACAGACAACACATTATGCTGACTCTCAGGTCCTTTCTTAAGCAAACACAATAGCTAACATGTTATATAATAAACTGTTTTTAATATGTTGGAAGATTAACAACAGATTTGTCCTTCTAAAAGTCTCCTTTAGCATCATATATGGATGAAGTGCATGTAGATATGAAGCTAAAAGTCTCTTCTAAGGCAGGAAGTAAAACTAGACAAGACGGTACAGAAAACAAGACTCACAATAAAACAGGAATCAGAACATATACAAGCCGAGACCAAAAAGAACACAATCACAAGACAGGACAGAAAACCAGGCTGAGAAATTAAGACAGGAAACCAGACTACCACAATAAGACAAGACAAAAAACCAAACACTAAAGGAGCTTTTAGCATCAATAACCTGACCAAGCGTCCGTATTTTAAGCGGTGGGAATGAGAATATGTTGGAATAATAATGGTTCACTCTCAGAATAGCAAACTCGCTTTCTGTCCAAAGTCCTGTAAAGACGCCCGGCAGCATCCGGTTGACATTTCTGTCGTTTTTAAAACATTTTTCCAATGTTTTTGTTGCCTGTTTAGTTTTTTTTTCTTGATTTGGACTTATTTTTTGTGTTCTCCAATGTTTTGGTTATAATTCTGAGAGTGTTTGTTTTTTTGGACGTATTTTGGTCACATTCTTGGTTGTTGTCCCAACTTTTTGGTCTATTTCTTTAACTTTCCTCAAATGTACGGCCCTCTAACCATTGTCTGCTCCCTTGTGTCTGAAACCGGACTTATCCATGTGCCTCCAGTCGGTGTGTTTTTCTCTCAGGCCCCGAGCGCAGATCACTGCAGCGTTGCATGCCTTCGCCTTCACGCTGTCATTCTTTCACGTTGCCATTTTCTCTGCTGCCGCAGCGACGCCTCCCCGGTGGTTTGTGTTGTTGTGTTTTCTGTAACACTCGACTCCTTTGACTTTAGTTGCTTAAACAGCTTCCCTTCGGCTTAACTTCTTTTCTAATAAATTAGACTTTAATATTATAATTACCATCCTGCTGCTGCTGCTGTTGTTGTGCTAATGAAGCCTGTAATGCTGCTGCTAACAAACATAATTTCTTATCACCTCTCTTGCACGTCTTCTCTTTGTGCACATGAATCCAAGTTGTATTTTATTTTTGGTGATTAACTGAGCTCACACTGTTGGTCTTTAACTAGTCCTCATTAAAAAGTTAATTAGTGCAAGGCCTTAAACTTGTGTGATGTGTGAAGTCATTGTGTTGGCTGCTTGTATAATGGCTTTCAAATCACCTCCTGCATACTACAGACAAAGGCAGTATGCAGTATGCTGTATGCAGTAGTTCAGGGAATCACAATTCGAGGTCCACAATTGGACAGAATGACAAGTCAAGATGTCCGTCCCCGTCCTCTGTGTTCTGTTTTGGCGCTCTAACATGCGGCTGATTTTTGAGTACTATGGTTACTGCTCCTCAGATCTCTGAAGGGTAAATCCAGACAGCTAGCAAGACTATCTGTCCTTTGTCGCCTTTTTGTCACCTTTTCAAAGCCTTTTTGTTGCATTTTTATTGCCTGTTTATTGCCTTTTTGTGACCTTTTTGTGGCCTTTTTGTAGCATTTTTGTTGCCTTTTTGTCGCCTCTTTATCGCCTTTTTTTTCTGCCTTTTTGTCGCATTTTTATACACAATAAAAGTAGTGATTATTTACAGTCCCTGACAAAAGTCTTGTCGCTTATCTATTTTGTAGAAACACCTGC
>NC_045736.1:268921-274773 GCF_008692095.1 Etheostoma spectabile | reverse complement strand
GATTAAACCTGACTTTTAATTAATCAATTGGTGTAAGAAATAGCTCCATGAAAAGCAGAAACCCTCCCAAATGATGGTTCAATGCACGAATAAAATTGATTTCACTAAAAAAAGATTTATTTTTACAAGGACAGAAGGTCAAATTTTGGCAAGACAAAAGTTTTGTGCCTAACAATTGAACAAAATTACTACAATACTAAAATATTCGCAAATTAAATAGTGTTGCTGTGAGATTCAAATTTAATATCTTGTATGACTTCCATGAGCTTGAAGGACTGCACTCCGCGTTTGGCAAGGATTCATACAATGTATTGATGAAGTCATCAGGGAATAGCTAGGAAATGCTCTTGCATGCCTCATCAGAGTTCATCAATATTCTTGGTTTGGTCTTCCATGTCTCCCTTTCATCTCACCCCACATATGCTCGATGATTCATGTCTGGTGACTGGGCGCGGCCAATCCTGGAGCATCTTGATCTTCTTCGCCTGAGAACTTGAAGTGGAGATGGAAGTATGCGATGGAGCACCATCCTGCTGGAGAATTTGGCCTTTTTATGGTTGGGAATTAAGAGGTAGCTAAGATTTCTTGGTATTCGAGGGACTATTGATGTTGCCTTCCACCCTGGCAGACTCTCGCACACCCCCATACTGGATGTTACCCCAGACCATATTTTTCCGCCACAAACGTACTGTTTTTGGGTGATCTTGGATCCATGCGGGCTCCAGTAGGGTCTCCTGCCTTATTACGGCAACTATGGTGTAATTCAACAGAAGATTCATCTGAAAAATCCACTTTCTTCCACTTCTCCAGCGCCATCCTTTTAGCAGCTGTGGGCCTTGCAAATGCCACACGGTTTTTCAATTGTCTTTTGTTTAGTGTGGCTTCTGGCACTGTATTCGACCGATGGAGGCCATTCGAGACAGAATCCGACAAACTTCGGTTGTGACACAGGGGACTCTCAGGGGACCAGGTCTGGTGCAGCTCTACTGCAGTAGAAAATGGGCGGCCTGGTTTTTGAGCAACAAACGATCCTCTCCGAGGCAGTTGTCTTGGCGGGGTGGGCTGCTGAACCTGGGCTGTGTCAAAAACGTCCCAGTGTCTTCAGGTTTTTTTTTTTCATGGGCGGGGTCTAGCTGACCTGATACACATGAAGGTGTCTGCCTCAATCAGTAGTGGATCTGGTCTTCACCCTCTTGTAATCAAAACTTTAGTCTCAGGGTGAATCTTAGGCATGTTTTGCAGGATGGTTAGTTGCGTGATGTAGAAGCGTCTAGTGTCTGGGGGTGTTTTTATAGGCCCTGAGACCTAAATTGAATCCATTATAGTCCAGGTGAAGCTCATAGACAAGGTGACAACACTTATGTCTTTGCAAAATGACTCAATGGGCTTTACCAACGCTGTGAATATTAGAATATTTTGACAGTTTCTTTTTGCACTGAAACGGTTATTACAGAAGCTGGTTGGGATTAAAATGAGCATTTCTGTAATAATCTGATTAGAAATATATTTCAGCGCACTCAGGTCAATTTGTACACAAGCGACAAGACTTTTGTCAGGGCTGTACATCGAGTCTGGTGTGTTGGGTGATGGTATTTGAAGGCTTAGTGTTTAACAAAAAGCTCTTTTCTGTATGTTGGGAGATAGTGGTCAGTGTGGGTAGAAAACTTTCATCACAGCTCTCCAAGCTGTTAGCCATCTTTGTGTGGCTGAAAACAGCTTGCGGTGTACAGTCATCAGAGCGCTGATTTGTGCAATTACATTAACACTTAGGACTAGTTTTAACGAAGATGTAGAAAGAAATCACAGAAGAACAGGCGATGAATCAAATCATTCCAATTACCTTAGGTGACATTTTATATTGTCTTTCAGGTCAGAAGACATGCATATGTGTGTGTGCAGTCAGTTTTGCAAGGTATAAGGACACATACTGTACGGGAATTTTGATTTGGATCATATGCTCAATGATCTTATACTCACTGATATATACACACTATATAATCACTTATATATACACCTACTCATACCTACTCATAACATACTACATACACACACACCCGCCACCAGACAGACACAGACACACACACGACATATAACACACACCCCAACACACACACAGACACCCACATTACCTACTCATACTTAAACACCACACACACCACACCACACCACCACACACAGACACAAAACACAAATCCATTCCAACTCATACAGACCACCACACACACACGCACACTCCATACCTACTCTACATACACACCAAACACACACAGACACACACACTCAACTTGCGTGTCTCACATTACGCCTGTGCTTGCTCTGGAGGAAATACGTACTGTGGGCTCTTTGTGATTCTGGAGTGTGTCTAGACTGGCTATATCTGTAAAGTGTCTTGAGAAACTCTTGTTGTGATTTGATACTATAAATAAAATTGAATTGAATTGAATTACCGACTCATATAGACAGACACACACCATACACACCACACAACTCACATTACCTACTCATACATATATACCACACACACACACACACAGACACACACACACACACACCATGCAAATTGGCGTGTCCACCATCACACAACTCATACATACACACCCACACACCACACACACACAGACCACACACACACTTACCTACTTATACGTACAACACCACACCCACACCAACGCACACACGATACCTATTCACACACACACCCACACCACACAACATATAAATTAATTGGCGTGTTCATACATACGCCATCTCATGTATCTTTGTGCAGAGAGATGCTTGATCGTGTGACAGTGGAGTTGAACAATGCATCATGCTGTACTACCTCCAATGTGTCCTGCGTGAGTTCAGAGCGATGGGGAGGCGCAAGAGAGAGATCGATTGTCTGAGACATGAATGTCGTTTCAACGTACGTCGTCAGGGGGGAAAATCTGGGTGTGACTGAACTGTTACTCAAATGAAGGCTTTAACCTCTGACATTCCAGCGTCACATCCAAGTAACAACAACAACACCACATATGTACGTTTTAACAAGTATATATATAATATATATTAGAGGATAGCGGTTCAGCATTATCTGTATCGTATCTGTTTACCACATGATATTATCCTGTATCCGGATCTGTACTCGGCGACGGGGCGGGCTAACCCAACCGAGCTGGTCAGATTTAAACCAGTGGGTCGGTTCTCTTGAAATGTGCGGGTCTTTAACCAGTATGTTATTTAAGCATGCAATTGATAGAGTTGATCAAAAATTGTTTATTTATTGCTGATTTGAAAACTATTTACATGACAATCACGCTTCAGATCAATGGTGTTCTCCGGTAACAAACACAACTATATACAGAACGTTTTTGCAACAATGAATTCAACACATGCGGTTGCAAATTATGGAGTAAATGTAGTGAACAAATTTTTCATACTCAATATAACTTCTTTTTTTAACTTGTTATTGTTTGTATGATCAGTTTGATTTTTTTTGTTTTTGGTTCTTTTTTATTTTTTTAGTTTTTTTATTTCCACACAAGGTTGTGTGTATGTGTGTGTGTGTGTGTGTGTGTGTGTGTGTGTGTTGTGTGTGTGTTTTGTGTGTGGTGTGTGTGTGTGTGGTAGTAAGAGAGAGACACAAGAGAGAGGGGGCGGGGGCGGGGGGGGCGGGGGCAGCTGACAGTAAAAAAAAAAAAAAATCTCCGTGGCAGAGACGCAACAGGAGTTGCATTTAAAGACCAGCAGCACGTTTGAAACCACGTTCACCAGAAATCTACTGGTTTACTATGTAAGACTACAAAACCCCACGTTCACCCAGAAATCTACGGTTACTATGTAGGACTACAAACCCACTTCACCAGAAATCTACTGGTTACTATGTAAGGACTACAACCCCACGTTCACAGAAATTACTGTATATGTAAGGACTACAAACCCCACGTCACCAGAAACCTACTGGTTACTAAGTCTGTAGTCTAAAATCCGAAGTTAAAACAAACACTAAGCTGAAGAAACCTAAACGTTACGGAACAGATCTGCAGGACCGAATTGACTGAGAGCGGGCGCGAGCGAAGCGAGCGAATTGGAGAGAAAAGAGAGCGAGAGATAGAGAGAGAGCGAGAGAGAAGACGCGAGAGCGACATTTCTCCAGTTCTGTGTGTGTGTGATTGATCCGAGTGTAGTTTGTAGCGGGGGGGCGCTGTGATTATCACAGAACGCTGCGTGGCCAGTTGAGGAGTTTGTATTCAATCCGAGCCAGCAGTTACATAGGATATATGACTCTATTACCGGAAATACTTGTACTCGGCAAAAGTGTCTATCCGTAACGGATACTCTGTTTCAGCCGGAACTCGGATCACCCCTATATATATCTATCTATAATACTATCATCTCATGTTAGCCTCCTCTAGGGTGCCAAGGATCCTCACAGAACAAAAAAGCATCTTCCCGTCCCATGTACCCAAATATTTTGTTTTTATGTCACTTATTTTTTGACATTAAGAAAAACTCATACATTAGACATAGATATATGGATGAGCCGATACTCGGCTGAAACGACGTATCCTTTACGATTGCACTTGCCGAGTAACGTATTGTCGAGTAATATGAGTCCATAGCCGTCGCTCGGATTGAATACACTCCTCAATGAACGCCCGCAGCGTTCTGTGATATAATCACAGCGCCCCCCCTCCCCCCCCCCACAACCACTCGGATCAATCACACACACACAGAACATGGAGAACAGCGCTCCCTCTCCCTCTCTCTCTCTCTCTCCCTCTGTCAATCAGGTCCGCGGTTTCTTTTCCGTTACGTTTAGGGTTTCTTTACTCATTGTTTTTACTCGGTTTTTTTTTGGTTTAGTCCTTACATAGTAACCATAATTTCTGGTGAACGTGGGGTTGTCGTCCTTATAGTTGTATCTATTGTATAGAGCATCCATCTGTATCCTCCAGACTCCATTAAAAATCAGGACTTTAACGTGATAAAGCAGCGTATCTCCCAGACCGCCTTGTAAATATCAGGACTTTTATCGTGTATAGAGCAGCATATCTCCACCAGACACATGATGAAATAATCACTACTTTAGCGTGTATAGAGCAGCATATGCTCCACCAGACTCCATGTAATTAATCAATACTTTAGCATCGTAAACCCACTTCATTCAAGTCGACAGAAAACTAATAGCGTCTTGGTATTCATCTAAGTAAATACAGTACTTATATGTAAATATGAATAGTTACATTCACCAGTTGGAAGTCAGCGTGACAGGGCGCCAGAACTAAAAAGGCTTATTTTCTGTGATTGGTAGATCTGTCATATTAGAGTAAGACAGCACGGACTGAAGTCTGTGTGTTAAGATGTTAATGTAAACTGCAGTCTGTAAGAGAAGCATTAGGCAAGTGAATCATTGATGAGCCTCCGTAAACACAAGAAAGCTACTTACAGACAGTGTAGTGACCACACCTGAACAGGTTGGACGTGAGCATACGAACAGACAACACACACAACACACACCACACCACACACTCAATTGCGTCATACATAACACACAACGACACACACTAACACACACCACCCACACACCCTTACCTGCATAGCCCTCTCTATATTAGTCTACTGAAATCTCTCAGCTGCAGCACGGGTGCTTATAAACACTTGAATATCCGCCCTGGAAGGCGCAGACTCATGCAACAATGATAACGGGTTTGTATAGAGCCATTATCCCACAAGCAGTCAATGGCCCGTTCTGGTTGACACAGGGACTTCAGGGGACCAGGTCTGGTGGAGCTCTACTGCAGTAGAAAATGGGCTGGCCTTGGATTTTTGAGCCAACAAACGATCCTCTCGAGCAGTTGTCTTGCGGGGTC
>NC_045736.1:268803-268911 GCF_008692095.1 Etheostoma spectabile | reverse complement strand
GGGCTTGTCAAAAACGTCTCCAGTGTCTTCAAAGGTTTTTTTTTCCTCTCTACTTGACGCTGAGACACATTGAAGGTGTCTGCCACATCAGTAGTGGATCTGGTCTTC
>NC_045736.1:267580-268468 GCF_008692095.1 Etheostoma spectabile | reverse complement strand
CGGCACTTCAGGTCAATTTGTACACAAGCGACAAGACTTTTGTCAGGGACTGTACATCGAGTCTGGTGTGTTGGGTGATGGTAATTTCAAGGCTTAGTGTTTAACAAAAAGCTCTTTCTCTGTATGTTGGGAAGATAAGTGGTCAGTGTGGGTAGAAAACTTTCATCACAGGCTCTCAAGCTGTTAGCACATCTTTGTTGTGGCTGGAAACAGCTTGCGGTGATTACAGTCATCAGAGCGCTGATTTGTGCAATTACATTAACACTTAGAGACTAGTTTTAACTGAAGATGTAGAAAGAAATCACAGAAGAACAGGAGACATGAAGGTCCATCATTCCAATTACATTAGGTGACATTTTATGTTGTCTTTCAGGTCAGAAGACATGCATATGTGTGTGTCAGCATCAGTATTTGCAAGGTATAAGGACACATACTGTACGAGGAATTTTGATTTGGATCATATTGCTCAAAATGATCTTATACTCACTGATATATACACACTAATATATACTCACTTATATATACACCTACTCATACCTACTCATACATACATACATACACACACACACGACACACAGACAGACACAGACACACACACAGACATATACACACACACCCAAACACACACACAGACACACACATTACCTACTCATACTTAAACACACACACACACACACACACACACACACACACACAGACACAAAAACACAAACTCACATTACCAACTCATACAGACACACACACACACACACGCACACTCACATTACCTACTCATACATACACACACACACACAGACACACACACATGCAAACTTGCGTGTCTCACATTACGCACTGTTGCTTGCTCTGGAGGAAACTACTGGAACTGTTGGGTCCTTGTGGATTCTG
>NC_045736.1:264998-267292 GCF_008692095.1 Etheostoma spectabile | reverse complement strand
ACCTACTTATACGTACACACACACACACACAAACGCACACACGATACCTATTCACACACACACACACACACACACACACATATAAATTAATTGGCGTGTCATACATACGCCATCTCATGAGATCAGTCTTTGTGCAGAGAGATGCTTGATCGTGTGACAGTGGAGTTGAACAATGCATCAGGCTGTCTACCCTCCAATGTGTCCTGCGTGAGTTCAGAGCGAGGGGAGCAGAGCAGAGAGAGTATCGATTGTCTGAGACATGAAGTCGTTCGATAGCGTCTGTCAGGGAGGGAAAATCTGGGTGACTGAACTGTTACTCACAATGAAGGCTTTAACCTGCTGACATTCAGCGGTCACATCCCAAGGTAACAACAACAACAACACACATTTAGTACTTTTAACGTATATATATATATATATATTAGGGATGAGCGAGTACAGCATTATCTGTATCTGTATCTGTTTGGACTACAACAGAAGTTAAAACCCAACCCTGAAGCTAAAGAAACCTAAACGTTACCGGACGAAACGACCCCAGCGGACACATGCTTGATCGAGAGAAGCGAAGAAGAAGAGAAGGGCAAGAAGGGAAGCGATGGTCGTCCCAGGTTCTGTTGTGTGTGAATGATCACCGAGTGGCTTTGGACCAAATAAAAAAAAAATAAAAAAAAAAAGGGGAGGGAGGGACACAAGAAAAAACAAAAAAAAGTCAAAAAAAAAAAAACACAAAAAAAAAAACAGCGGAGGGGGGCGCTGTGATTAGCAAAGAACGCTGCGGGTCCTCTGAGGAGTTGGATTCCAGATACGCAGCCGGCTATTGACTCATATTACTGTATATACTTGTACTCGGCAAAAAGTGCTTTATCGTCCCGGATACGCGTTGCAGCGAGTACTGGCTCTCCCTTTATCTAGTTTAATTAATGAGGCTTTTCTATGTCAAATAAATAAGTGTGACTAAAAAAATAGTTTTGTGCTACATGGAAGACGGGGGAAAGACTGCCTTTTTTGTCAGTTAGTCATTGGCACCCTAGCTGAGGCCGTACATGCATGAAATAATATAGTTCTATAAAGATAATATATTAGGAAGTGATAAACCGAGTATACGGCCAGCAAAAAAACGAACGTATCGTTAAGGAGATTGAAAGACAAACTATTGACACCGACGTACAAGCTACTTATCAAACAGCGGAAATATGCAGTAATAATCCGTGCTCGGATGGAAATACCACAAAAACTCATCAAACTGGCCCACGCAGCGATTATACGATTGATAATCACACAGCAGCCCCCCCCCACGAACTAAACAACAATCCACAACCGGATCAATACACCACACACAGAACATGCGAGAAATGCGCTCTCTCTCTCTCTCTCTCTCTCCTCCTCTCACATCCTCTCACGCCATTCTCTCTACGCTCGCTCGCTACATCGCTCCCCTACTTCAAGCAATGTTGGTCTGCAGATCTGTTCCGTAACGTTGAGGGTTTGGTCACGCTTTCGGTTTAGTTATCTTAACCGGAAGATAGTACTTACAGAAACGTACGTACCCCGTACAGTATTACTGGGTGAACGTAGGGGGTTTGTAGGTCCCGATACATACGTAACCAAGTAGATACCTAGGGAACGTAACAGGGTTTGTAAGTCACAATTACATGAAGTCAAACCAGTAACAGATTCTGGTGAACGTTGGGTTTGTGTCTTACATAGTAACAGTAGATTTCTGGTGAACGTGGGGTTTGTAGTCCTTACATAGTACCAGTGCTTTTGGTGAACGTGGGTTTCAAACGTGCTGCGGGTTAATGCAATCCTGTTGCGTCTCTGCCAGCGGAGATTTTTTTTTTTTGTTTACTGTAGCGGGGCACCCGCCCCCCGCCCCCCCCCCCAGCCCCCCTCTTCCTCTGTGTCTACATCTAACTCCACCAACCCCACACACAACACAACACCCACCACACCCCCCCCCCCCCCCCCCCCCACCCACCCCCACCACACCCCCCCCCCACACCACCCCCCCCCCCCCTACCCCCACCCTCCGGTTGTGCGCCCCACCTCCCTACCCCACACCCAATAAACACAGAACACCCCCCCCCCACCCCCTCCCCAAAAACCTGCTCAATACACCACTCCCAACGTTCACCAAGAAACGCCAGTTATCTGGCGTCTGAAAACCTCGTTCCTTCCCATTTTCCTTCCTCACTATTGCCCACACACGCTGTGTTGAAATTCATTGCTTGCACCAACGTTCTAGTATAGGTTTGTTAGGTCCCACCCTGAAGACACCACCCACCCTGACTTGA
>NC_045736.1:264510-264739 GCF_008692095.1 Etheostoma spectabile | reverse complement strand
GTCCTTACATAGTAACCAGTAGATTTCTGGTGAACGTGGGGTTTGTAGTCCTTATATATGTATCTATATGTATAGAGCAGCATACTGTATACCTCCAGACTCCATGTAAAAAATCAGGACTTTTAACCTGTATAAAGCAGCGTATCTCCACCAGACTCCTTGTAAATAATCAGGACTTTTATCGTGTATAGAGCAGCATATCTCCACCAGACACTATGTAAATAATCAC
>NC_045736.1:263838-264500 GCF_008692095.1 Etheostoma spectabile | reverse complement strand
CGTGTATAGAGCAGCATATCTCCACCAGACTCCATGTAATTAATCAATACTTTTAGCATCGTAAAA
Organism: Etheostoma spectabile; assembly: GCF_008692095.1. Lineage (NCBI taxonomy): Eukaryota > Metazoa > Chordata > Actinopteri > Perciformes > Percidae > Etheostoma > Etheostoma spectabile. The sequence continues at coordinate 264,434 of NC_045736.1, read as the reverse complement.
CACACTTCATTCAAAGTCGACAGAAACTAATAGCCGTCTTGGTTCATCTTAAGTAAGTACAGTACTTATATGTAAATATGAATAGTTACATTCCACCAGTTGGAAAGTCAGCGTGACACGGACCAGAACTAAAAAGGCTTATTTTCTGTGATTGGTAGATCTGTCATATGAAAGTAATGACACACGGGACTGACTGGTTGTGTTATTGTTAATGTAACTGCAGTCTGTAATGAGAAGCATTAAGCTGAATCATATCTGATACCTCTAAAAACAGAGCTAATTACACACAGTGAGTGACCACACGCTGACAGGTGGAGTGAGTCATACAGACAGGACAACACACACACACACACACACACACACACACACTCACATTGCCTGCTCATACATACACACACACACACACACACACACACACACACACACCTTCCTGCAGTAGCCATCTCTATATTTAGTCCTAATTGAAATCTCTCAGCTGCAGACGGAGTGACTTTATAAAACACTTTGAATATCAGCGGGAAAGGACGCAGACTCTATGCAACAATGATAGACGGGGGTTATTTATAGAGGCCATTACCCACAAGGCAGTTCAAAGG
>NC_045736.1:262646-263828 GCF_008692095.1 Etheostoma spectabile | reverse complement strand
AGAGCATAAAATCCGAGGAGAATAACATCATAAGGAACAGATAAATGGGGAAAAAAAATATTTTTGAATGAGAATGGATTCAACAAGTCTGCAGCCCCATGAGGAGCAGGAACAGTGCTGGGTGGATGGATAAATTAATCATGGAGAAAAACCTTTCACCTATTGTTGGGTCTTTTTTTGGAAAAATGTAACTTTTAAACTAAATGTCTCTTACTTTTTGTGTGTTTTTGTGTGTTATAATCCTCTTTGTCTGGAGCAGGGCTGCAGTACTCAAGTCCGGACTCAAGTCCGTGACCACATGCTGACCGGTGGAGTGAGTCATATGGACAAGACAACACACACACACACACAAACACACACACACACACTCACTTTACCCATTCATACATATACACACACACACACACACCCACAGACATAACCTACTCATACCGACACACATACGGACATACAAACATACACACATTACCTACTCACACACACACACACTCACACACACACACACACACACACACACGTCACTCACCGTAATTCATACATATCCAACACAAACACACACAGCACACTCACAACACCACAGAATCATAACCACTCATTACCGAACACATTACAGACACACACAACAAACTACGCTCTCTCAACCCAGAACACACACAAATACACTCTACTCTCACACACACACACACACACACACACACACACACACACATTAACTACTCATACAGACACACACACACGCACACACATACACTTTCCTGCAGTAGCCATCTCTATATTTAGTCCTAACTGAAATCTCTCAGCTGCCGACGGAGTGACTTTATAAAACACTTTGAATATCAGCGTGAAAGGACGCAGACTCTATGCAACAATGATAGACGGGGTTATTTATAGAGGCCATTACCCACAAGGCAGTTCAAAGGCGCAGAGCATAAAATCCGAGGAGAATAACATCATAAGGAACAGATAAATGGGAAAAAAAAAAAAAAATGATGAATGAGAATGGATTCAACAAGTCTGCAGCCCCATGAGGAGCAGGAACAGTGCTGGGTGGATGGATAAATTACAGTTTTTAACGATTGCTAAGACAATTTTTTCAATACTTTTAACAATTTTCCTAAACTCTTAACGCAACAACACACCTACAACACACAACTGGCAAAACGGTTAACTTTATACTCAAAA
>NC_045736.1:262529-262636 GCF_008692095.1 Etheostoma spectabile | reverse complement strand
TAAACTAAACTCCAACACTAATTTTCAAAATACAATAATACACTAACACAAAACACTGTCTACCAAAACACATAAGTCTTCTAAAACACTAACACATGTTCTCTCCC
>NC_045736.1:262285-262519 GCF_008692095.1 Etheostoma spectabile | reverse complement strand
TTCAGTCAGTCATAGCCCAATGTCATAAAAACACTAATATCAGGTGGAATTATAGAAACTGCATTATTTTATATGTTTCAGGTCTGCCCTTATACTATATATTCTATTGTATTGACCATAGTTTGTGTTTTACACTGCAGTTTCTTCTAAAGCCTCTCTATATTTTTGTTTTGTTGGGTTTAGTAATGCATGCATTTGGTTTCTCTTGCTGCAGAAATTCAATACAAAAATGAA
>NC_045736.1:261955-262275 GCF_008692095.1 Etheostoma spectabile | reverse complement strand
CAGAGTAGCTTTATAGAATGTGTCACTGCCCGATGTGAGTTGAGTGCAGATTTGTAGCCTACAAGATGCTAACAAGAGACTTATGTAATGTCAATACAATAAGAATGGACCTACTTAACCAAGTTTGTTCATTGCTGGCTACAAGCTAATCAAACACAACAAAGAATGAATGGCGTTTTGAGCTAACGTTACCTATAAAACGTTAGCTAAAACGTTTTTTAAATGATTCCCATCTTCTGTTATTGTTTGTAATGAGAAAGGTTTATTATTTCTTGGATTTTTACAAATTTCAGTATGACACGTTATGCCGTAAACCGTTT
>NC_045736.1:261333-261945 GCF_008692095.1 Etheostoma spectabile | reverse complement strand
TGCGCGACTCACATCTGCACTCGACTCACATCGGGCAGAGACAGAATGTAAGGTTTCTGAAAAAAGAGAAACAGAGACAGAATTGTCCTGGTACTTGTCTTCCTCTCCCTCGTGCAGGAATTCTTCTTGCTTTCTTTGTGTTCATCTTTATTGTATTATTCCTTGCTCACACAAAACTCAGCCCAAATAGCTCCTCTTTTACTGTGTGTGCTACTGTAACATATCAGAATCAGCTTTGGCCAGGTTTGCGTGAATACACACGGAAAGTAATCTTTGCTGTCAAAGTACAACACTCACTTACTTTAACATAGAGAATACTGTAAAAACAGATGGTCATGCAGTTGAAAGAACCTCAACAGCTGAGTGTGTTTCCTAGATGTGTATCAGCTGTGATTGATCTATTTGCATAACTTCAATTAGCTGTTTCTTTCATTTACAGTAACAATGGAATACTGTAAAATGCAGGGGATATATTTGTGTTTCAGTATTTACAATATGAACAGCTGTTAACTTTGACTTTAGCCTAAGATAGGTTTAGAACATGATGTTATCTGTTCTGACGTACAGTTTGAACACATTTGCAAATTTGTCAGTAAAAATCCATTGTTTTGG
>NC_045736.1:260390-261323 GCF_008692095.1 Etheostoma spectabile | reverse complement strand
AGCTTGTTTGTAAAAGATGTTCAAGCATTTTAAATGTTGTGTTAACTGTATACAATTTGTGTCAAATCATCATGTTAATTGTATAGCCTACAAAGACAGATTTTTTCCTTGAGTGTTTTCTCGAGTTTCTTCCTGAGTTTTTTGAGTTTTTTCTCACGTTTTTTCCCAAAGTCTTTTACTGACTTTTCCCCCCAATTTTTTCCTCAGGTTTTTCCTGAGTTTTTGCTCGAGTTTCTTCCAGAGTTTTTCCGATGGTTTTGTCACCTCCCTAGATAGTTGTAGATCCCCCCATGTTGAACACAGAGTTACACCCTTGGCGTTACATAAGTAGCCCCAGAGAGGCGGCCATTAGAGGCATCGTCATCTCCTCTCCTCCTCCTTACTTTCTGTCGTTTCCTCCATGCGACAGGTAAAGCTTTAATGATTCGGGAGGAGATGACTCATCCATGTTGCTCAGCGTCGCCATGGCTACTGCCAGACCCTCTGATTTCCTCTTCTCTTTCAGTTTTCATTTCGCCGTCCTCCGTCTCTCACCTTGTGTCCATTTGTGAATGGTTCTCCCATTCAGGGCCGTTCAGTCACAAACGACTTCTTTCTTCTTTCTCTCCTTGTGCCTGTTATTTTTCTGGGCTTTATGTTTTCATTCAGTCTGTGTCTGAGTCTGATTTTTGGAAACTACAATAAGTCCTCTCTGTACTTCAGGTGGAGGGATTCGGGTTTTTACATCTAATGCTAAAAAGATACTTTTACTCTACTGAAAAACAGCCACATAGGTTGTTTGTTCCAGCATCATTCTGACAATTTACAATCAGTTTTTTTTTTTGTTAAAATGACTAAACACAGGCCTGAAACACACACACGCACGCGCACACACACACACACACACACAAAGAACCTATTCATGCGCTTTAGATTAGATTAGATTCAACTTTA
>NC_045736.1:258590-260380 GCF_008692095.1 Etheostoma spectabile | reverse complement strand
ACATGTACAGGTACATTGCAACGAAATGGAGATGTCACAGTGAGCGATTGTGGGGGGTTCGGTGCCTTGCTCAAGTGCACCTGGCAGTGCCCAGGAGGTGAACTGGCATATCTCCAGCTACCAATCCACCACCATACATTGGTACATATAGGGACTTGAACCAGCAACCCTCTGATTATGACTAAAGCTCGATATCAGAACTGAACAACCAACCAGTCCTGTTCTCATCACTATATATAATATAATAATATATATAATATATAATAACCAATGCAACCAGTGTGCATTACTCACTATGTACAGTTATTCACACTTTGCATTCCTTTGTTTGGGAATATCCCGTTTTACACGTCCATCCATCCATCCATCTTCATCCGCTTATCCGGTATCGGGTCGCTGGGGCAGCAGCTCCAGTAGGGAACCCCAAACTTCCCTTTCCCGAGCCACATCAACCAGCTCCGAGTGGGGGATCCCGAGGCGTTCCCAGGCCAGGTTGGAGATATAATCTCTCCACCTGGTCCTGGGTCTTCCCCGAGGCCTCCTCCCAGCTGGACGTGCCTGGAACACCTCTCTAGTGAGGCGCCCAGGAGGCATCCTTACCAGATGCCCGAACCACCTCAACTGGCTCCTTTCGACGCGAAGGAGCAGCGGCTCTACTCCAAGCTCCTCTCGAAGACTGAGCTTCTCACCCTATCTCTAAGGGAGACGCCAGCCACCTTCCTGAGGAAACCCATTTCGTCCGCTTGTACCCTGGATCTCGTTCTTTCGGTCATGACCCAGCCTTCATGACCATAGGCGAGGGTAGGAACGAAAATTGCCCGGTAGATCAAGAGCTTTGCCTTCTGGCTCAGCTTCCTTTTCGTTACAATGGTGCGATAAACGGAATGTAATACCACACCCGCTGCTCCGATTCTCCGACCAATCTCACGCTCCATGGTCCCCTCACTCGCGAACAAGACCCCAAGGTACTTAAACTCCTTCACTTGGGGTAAGGACTCGTTTTACACGTAACAAACTTTATTATGGGGCAGTGCAATACTTTACTATATCAGGGCCTGTGCAATGTGATCTTATTTTTATGATCTTTGCTCGTTCTATTTCCCTCATGTTGTCCTCAAATTGACCCATTTTCCTATATCAATGTTCTTTTTAATTACCCAAAATAACATGATTGATTCCACACAACACTCTTTGGCAAGTACAAATCTCTACTTTCATTAATTTTGGGGTGTCTTATTCAATTTTATAGCATTTGAAAAACAAATTGAAGTGGTTTTAAAATAGTATTGAGTAAAGGTTGACATATTCCAGTCTGTGATTCTCCATCGACATACTTTCCTTTAATTTTTATTCTAAATAATTCCTCATTTCTGCTCCCTATGGATTGAGCTACTGCCTCTCTGTCCCCCTTTTGCCGTCGGCCTCCATTTTGGCTGACCTGACACGCTCGGTCGGAAGGCAGGCACTGCTGGCGGTCAGACTCAAGTGAGCAATCTGATTGGTGGAGAGTTACCCCGGAAACGAGGAGCGGGATGAGCAAGTCTAGAGTCTCTCAAATTGACCTTTGTGGATCTGAAATGAAGATTCAGCAGCTGTGTGTGTGTGTGTAAGTGTGAGTGTGTGTGTGTGTGTGTGTGTGGGCGGGCTGTGCAAAAGCCTAGAAACATTTTAATAATGTGCTGTTATAATAACAATGAAATGCTGCGTTACTGACTTTTAGGGTTTTGTTGGTCCTGAACACACCTCCCTGTAACACCAGCACACCCAGAATGCACCTGAACACACCTCCC
>NC_045736.1:253159-258565 GCF_008692095.1 Etheostoma spectabile | reverse complement strand
TGTAAAACCGGACCTTGAATGTCAGAGTGTGTCTGGATCTGGAGTAAATCATCATCGGGGAGAAATTCTTTACACATGTACTCAGACACACACACACACACACATTTCATTCACGCAAAAACACACACACACACATACACACACACACACACACACACACACACACACACATTACTTCCACACACATTCACACACACACATTACATTCACACACACATACACACACACACACATTAACACACACACAATACATTCACACACACAACGTGCTGAGGAGTGACTTTTTCAGGAGGAAACTGCTGCTGTGGTTTTACACTCAACATGTTGTGGCGTTGTCACCTCGGCCGTGTTCCTCTCAAACTGCCAGTAGCGACGTTTCTGCTTGGTCGGCTGGTAAAACACAAACACACACACACACACACACAACAACCTGCAACTGCACTCCTCAGTACCTGACACCAGTTAAACCCAGGCAGCTCTGCACTACTCTATAATATAATATAATGTAACTAACTACTATAATAGTAGTTCTTATTCTTAATAGTTTGTATTTTATCCTATGTATTGGATGTATGTGACTGATTTTGCTGCTGTAACACTGTAATTTCCCATTTTATTGGGATCCGTATCTATCTATCTATCTAGTCCTTACCTAGGTACTGTCAGGGCCCTCATACTCTGCTTCGGACTGGCTGGTAGTCCTTACCTAGGTACTGTCAAGGCAGGCCCTCATACTGTGCTCCTGACTGGCTAGTAGTCCTTACTGGCAGGGACGTGCATAGGTACGGGCTATTGTTGCCCAGGCAACTGCCTGTTTGGCCTGATTGGCTTAGCTGTCTCTCTGGTGAACAAGCCTACATACACTTTTCTTTCTTTCTTTATAAAACATCTCTTTCTTCTACTACGCTTTGGAAAAACATGAGGAAAACGCGAGAGGAGGAACTAAAATATATATGGATATTATAATATATATATATATATCTATCTATATATATATATAGATATATATTATACATTCCTCTTGAAGCTGCACTTCTATGTCCTCTTGTAGTTTTTAGGGATGAGCCCGAGTACTCGCTGAAACATATCCGGTACTGATAAAGCACTTTGCCGAGTAACAAGTATTTCCGCGTAATGCGAGTCAATATTTGTACAGTCCGACAAGTCTTGTCGCTTGTGTAACATTGACCTGAAGTGCCGCTGAAATATGTTTTCTATCAATTTTTACAAGAAATGGTCTCATTTTAAATCCCACAGCTTTTTTGTATAATGTTTCAGTGCAAAACAAAACTGTCAAAAGTATTCCAATATTGGACACCCAGATAGCTCAGTGGGTTGAGCGGGTGCCCATGTACAGAGGCTTGCTCCTCAACGCAGCGGGCCCGGGTTTCGAATCCAGCCTGTGGCCCCTTTGCTGCATGTCAACCCCCCCTCTCTCTCCCCCTTTCACACGTTTCTGTCTGCCTATCTAATAAAGGGAAACAATAAACTTTAAAAAAAACGTATTCTAATATTCACAGCTTGGTAAAGCCCATTGAGTCATTTTTGCAAAGACATAAGTGTTGTCCGCCTTGTCATATGGCTTCACCTGTGACTATAATGCGATCAATTAGTTCTCAGGTGTGTATAAAAACAACCCAGCACACTAGACCTTCACATCAACTGCACTAACCTCTGCAAACATGCCTAAATTCACCCTGAGACTAAAGTTTGGATTATCAAGAGGCTGAAGACCGATCCACTGCTGATGTGGTCAGACACCTTCAATGTGTCCTCAGCGTCAAGTACAGAGGATAAAGACATTTGAAGACAACCTGGAGACGTTTTTGACAAGCCCCGGTCAGCAGACCCCGCAAGACAACTGCTCGACGAGGACCGTTTTGTTGGCTCGAAAATCCAAGGCCAGCCCATTTTTCCACTGCACAGAGCTCCACCAGAACTGGTCCCCTGAAGTCCCGTGTCACCAGAACGGTTTGTCGGATTCTGGTCTTGAATGGCCTCCATGGTTGAATCAGTGCCCGAGAACCAGCACTAAACAAAGACAATTGAAAACTGTGTGGACTTTGCCAGGTCCCACAACCTTCTAAAAGGATGGACGATGGAAAAGTGGAAGAAGGGGATTTTTCAGATATGAATCTTCATGTTGAATTACACCCATTGCCGCAAATATTGCAGGAACCTACTGAGCCCGCATGATCCAAGATTCACCCAGAAACGTGAAGTGTGGCGAAAATCATGGTCTGGGGTTACTCCAGTATGGGTGTGCAGAGATCTGCGGTGGAGGCAACATCATACGTCTCAAATACCAAAATCTTAGCTACCTCTTATTCCCAACCTAAAAAGCCAAATCTCCACAGGATGGTGCCCATCGCATACTTCCACTCCACTCAAATTGCTCAAGCGAAGAAGATCAGATGCTCAAATGCTGAATGAAATAAACACAAAAGTTTTGTATAAAAGGAGAGAAAAAATGATGTAAGTCATGATTAACGTTTTTAACAGCTTCTACTAAGGGTGTGGTGGTTAAACAGCTAGGCTCTGTGTGTGAACTGAAGGTCGTAAAACGGCGGTGGTTTAGATGTACTGTTAAGTTATCCTGCCTTGAGGTGGGTGACTCTTTGAGGATGCTGCAGTTGTGGAGGGGCAATTGTTTGTATAACTTTAATGGATACATGGTGTACAAGACAGTTAGGCCTGTGTGTGTTATTTCCAATCTGTAATAGTCAGGGTTTTAACCTGTCTATTGCTTTTCTTTTATTTCCGTTTTAGCTATTGCCCTGCTACGGTATCAATCAATTTGTTTGGAGTCCTAAGGCATGGCTGAAATTGGGTGGTGTACGTGCTTGGTGGCCATTGAATAGCAGTAAAATCGTGACGCAGCATTAATGTTCGCGTTGGGGTGTGGTTTTCAGCTAATATATACGTGTGTGTGTGTGTGTTGGGTTTTGAAAACTTTTTTTTTTTTCCGTATTTAGGGTAAGCGTCTGTGTCCGGTCGTTGTTTGAAAAACCCCACTCCCCAGAGGTTTAGGCGTTACTCCACAAAAGTGTTACCTACCTCCGGGGAGGAGCTGTGACCCATTGCAGCAAGCTTTTTTATGCACTACAAATCCTCGGGTGTTAAGTGGCCATGACCCCTAGACTGTCAGACACAGCTGGAAACGGGGGACAACAAAGACCTTTGGCAATAGGTGAGTGTGTTTGAACTGGTGATGGTGAGCATAGCCATGTTGGGGGCTTTTTGTTTTTCTTTGAAGGAGCTGTGTGTACTTAAACATTTTGTGATTTTATCACCTAGGTAGGAGTGTGATTGGAAAGGTATCACTAGCAACAGACATGACGAAGGTCTGATTGATTGTAAGCCTGTCCTACAACCCCTGGGATATTCATGCGGGTAGTATAAGCTTTCCACGTCGTATACTGCCCATGTGTGGATTCACGGGGTAGCTGCCATCAGTCAGATCGAAGGCTATTCCACCAGCAATCCTCTTGACCCCTATGTACCCAGTAGCACACCAGCTCTCAGCACTTGCATTATTTGAGGGTGAGCGTTTTTTGCGTCCTGTGGTGGTACTAGCCATATACAAGACCCATCTGATTCTAAAATTAATCTCGTAATGCTAATTAGACAATCTACAAGACGATGTACAGAAAAAAAACAATAAACTTAGTCAAGTTATTTTATTAAAGAAGAGAACACCAGTGATATGTTTACTATCCAGCAGGTTCTAGATGTGGAGCCGCCGTCCAAAAAAAAAAATCAAAACATATTGTGTATTTTGACTGCGATGAGATTATGTATAATGTCATTGCCGAAAACGACCCGAAGAATGAATACAATTATTAAAAATTATTGAAATGTGTTACAAACTGTCAATCGTCGAATACGACCCAATCGACGAATATATTATAAAAAAGTATGGAAAGAGTTTTCAAACAACTGGCAAACACATAAAAAACTTGATACAGTTATTATGACACTGATTACAAGGCTGATGATGTGGCGTAATGTCTTTGCTCAAAACAAGCCAAACGCAAATACTTATGAAATTTATGAAAAGTGGACTGGCCGATATTTAAAAAAACTGGAAGTGCAAACCATCATCCCCATACATTTCTCATGTCCCAGACATCTGTGTCTACCCAGCTGCCCCCTTTCAGCTTCAACCCCCGCGGGGCACACCACCCTATGCCACACTGCAACGTGTCCGAGTACTGGGTGGCGGTTGGTATCACACAATATACCGTCGAGAAATTCCAAACTTTATGCTGCTGAATTTCCTCAGCACCTCGCTCTACGTTGACTTGGCGCAGTGTCAAGCGTACCATGCGTCCAGGTAGTACCATAACGGGTTTAATCCACAGGGCTTTAGAAGTTGCAAATCATGATAGTGTGTTAAATGTGGTATTAATGGGTCCCCCATAGCTGAATGCATCCAAGCAGTGTTAAATGCAGGCAACAACTATAATCAGCGCTCTTTTGCTGAAACAATTTCACAGTTCTCTGCAGATGTAATGATACCAGCATTCAGATAGATTCGCTAGAATTTGTTTTACAGTTGCCCGCATGTAGACTGGTTTGAGTTGGCTTGCGAATAATAGAATGGCAGGCCTTATTCTGCTGTTTAATCCATGAACTGGAAATGACTTACTTCGTTATCTGTCGCTTGCTACCACATTAACACGCGGGTCTGTCTCAAATTGAGAACTAAACTATGCAAATGACTATATAGTGTCTGGTGTTTTGACATTCCCCCATGTTTTCAATTGTCTGAGTTGACAGATCTCAAAGCTTTTGAAAATTAAGATAATGTAGATTAATATTCCATCACATTGTGGGATGTAAAAATACAACCCGATCTTTTTAAACGCATGACGAGCCAGAGTGATACGTGCGTGGATCTTCTCATGATATCTCTTACACCTCATGTACAAAACAAAACAATTTTGGTGCTGATAGGTTGTGTGATGCGTTTTAGCAGCCCATTCACAACTTTCTTACACAACCTGTAGTATGGTGTGTATGTGTGTCTTAAGCATGTTTTTTCCCGGGTACACCTGGAAATAAAACTTACGGTACGATGTAACCCGTATATGCTATCCAAACATTGTTACTAAACTACATAATTATGATGCAACATTGTTTTATCCCTTGACAAGGTTGAAATCTGCAATAATGTGAAAAGACTTACCAAGTGGCTAAAAACCCACGTTTTGTAATTTGTTAAATGTACACACTGCTGCAAAGACGCATACTTCCATCTCCACTTCAAAGTTCCTCAAGGCGAAGAAGATCAAGATGCTCAAATCTGATGAAATAAAACAACAAAATTTTTGTATAAAAGGAGAAGAAAAAATGATGGTAAGTCAATGATTAACGTTTTTAACAGCTTGACTACTAAGGTTG
>NC_045736.1:252566-252965 GCF_008692095.1 Etheostoma spectabile | reverse complement strand
TAGTCAGGGTTTTAACCTGTCTATTGCTTTTCTTTTATTCCGTTTTTAGCTAGCTTGCCCGATAGCTGTATCAATCATTTGTTTGGAGCCTAAGGCATGGTGACATTGGGTGGTGTACGTGCATTGGTGGCCAATGAATAGCAGTAAAAATCGTGACGCAGCATTAATGTGTCGCGTTGGGGTGTGGTTTTCAAGCTAATATATACGTGTGTGTGTGTGTGTGGGTTTTGAAAACTTTTTTTTTTCCGTATTTAGGGTAAAGCGTCTGTGTCCGGTCTGTTGAAACCCCACTCCCCAGAGGTTTAGGCGTTACTCCAACCAAAAGTGTTACATCCTCCGGGGAGGAGCTGTGACCAATTGCAGCAAGCGGTTTATGCACTACAAAGTCCTCGGGTGTTA
>NC_045736.1:252237-252321 GCF_008692095.1 Etheostoma spectabile | reverse complement strand
ATTAGGAAGCCTGTCTACAACCCCTGGGATATTCAGAGGGTAGTATAAGCTTTCCTACGTCGTATACTGCCCATGTGGGTGGAT
>NC_045736.1:252131-252227 GCF_008692095.1 Etheostoma spectabile | reverse complement strand
CCAGCTCTCGAGCACTTAGCATTATTTGAGGTTGAAGCGTTTTTTGCGTCCTGTGGTGGTACTAGCCATATACAAGACCCATCTGATTCTAAAATT
>NC_045736.1:250000-252121 GCF_008692095.1 Etheostoma spectabile | reverse complement strand
ATGCTAATTTAGACAATCTACAAGACGATGTACAAGAAAAAAACAATAAACTTAGTCAAGTTATTTTAATTAAAAGAGAAAACACCAGTGATATGGTTTACTATCAGCAGGTTAACTAGATGTGGAGCCGCCGCTCCAAAAAAAAAAAATCAAAACATATTGTGTATTTTGACTGCGATGATGATTATGGGATAATGTCATTGCCGAAAACGACCCGAAGAATGAATACAATTATGAAAAAATTATTGAAATGTGTTACAAACTGTCATCGATCGAATACGACCCAATCAGCGAATATGATTATAAAAAATGTATGGAAAAGAGTTTCAAACAACTGGCAAAACATAAAAAACTTGGATAACAGTTATTATGACACTGATTACAAGGCTGATGATGTGGCGTTAATGTCATTGCTCAAAAACAAGCCAAACAGCAAATACAATTATGAAAAATTTATGGAAAAGTGGAACTGGCCGAATATTTAAAAAAAACTGGAGTGCAAACATCATCCACATACATTTCTATGTCCAGACAATCTGTCGTCTACCAGCTGCGCCCCCTTTCAGCCTTCAACCCCCGCAGGGGTACACCACCCTAATGCCACACTGCAAACTGTGCAGTCTGGGGCTGGTAGGGTATCAAACAATATAACCGTCAGAGAAATTCCAAACTTTAATGCGGCTGAATTCCGTCAGCACATCGATCTACGTTGACTTGGCGAATGTCAACAGCGTACCATCGCAAGTCCATAGTACCATAACGGGGTTAATCAACAGGGCTTTAGAAGTTGCAAATCAGGATAGTGTGTTAAATGTGGTATTAAGGGGTCCCGCCATAGCTGATGACATCCAAGCAGTGTTAAATGCAGGCAACAACTATAATACAGACTCTTTTCTGAAACAAATTTCACAAGTTCTGCAGAGTAATGATACAGCATTCACAGAGGATTCGCTAGAATTTGTTGTTACAGTTGCCCGCAGTGTAGACTGGGTTGAGTTGGCTATGACGAAATAATAGAATGGAAGATTAATTCGCTGTTTAATCCAATGAACACTGGGAAATGACTTTACTTCGGTATCTGTCTTGCTTACCACGTTAACGAGGGTCTGTCTCAAATTGAGAAGCTAAACTATGCAAAATGACTATATAGTGATCTGGGGTTTGAACATTCCCACCATGTTTCATTGTCTGAGGTTGACAGATCTCAGAAGCTTTTGAAAATTAAGATAATGTAGATGTAATATTCCATCACATTGTTGGATGTAAAAAATACACCGATTTTTTAAACGCATGACGAGCCAGACGTGAATACGGCGTGGATCTATCTGCATGATGATCTTCTTACTACCTCATTAAAAACAAAACAATGTTTGGTGCTGATTAGGTGTGTGATGCGTTTTGCAGCCCATTCACAAACTTTCTTACACATACCTGTAGTATGGTGTGTAATGTGTGTTATACAGCATGTTTTCGGACACCTGGAAATAAAATACGTTCTACGGACTGTAAACGTATATGCATATCCAAACATTGTTTAGCTTAACATAAGTTAATGAATGCAAAACATTGTTTTATCCCTTGGGACAGGTTGAAATACTGCAATAATTGTGGAAAGACTTACCAAGTGTCTAAAAAAGCCCACGTTTGTAAATTGTTAAAATGTACACACTGCTGCAAAGACATGATGGGGCCAAAACATAAATGCTACATACAACCTCTCAAAAAAAAACAAGCCGGTGCTAAATACATCTTCTATGATTTTGAAACACGTTACCAAGAGGACAGACATGTTCCTAATTTAATCTGCAGTGTGAATATGGAGGGTGCTAAGAACTATTTTTCAGGCCCAAACTGTGTGCCTTCATTTGTCAATCATTTCAGAAAACCCTGATATAAAGACACCACCTTCACAGCACATAATGTGTCAGAGTTCGACAGCTACATATTGCTGGAATATTTTGGAATGCAGAATATCTGTCCGTCACTGGTAATGAGAGGGTCCCGCATTATTTCGATGCTCGATTCATTTAGCTTACTCCCAATGTTGCTAGCTAAAACACCTGCAGCTATTTGAATCAGAATCAGAATCAGAATCAGCTTTATTTGCCAGGTATGAGGACA
>NC_045736.1:249484-249990 GCF_008692095.1 Etheostoma spectabile | reverse complement strand
AAGGAATTTTTCTTTGGAGCATTGTAGCTCACACTGTGCTTACACACAAAACAAAAAATATACACACTAATATATACACACAATATAGATATACTCTAAACAGAACAATGTAGAGGCATGAATGCAATGAAGAGATCAATAAAATTATTTAAATGTGGAGCATAGTACAAGGATACCGGGATAAATAGTATTATGTTATTATATTACAATATGAACAGTATGAACATTATGGACAGTTCTGAAATAGAAAATGAGAACGATGAATGAATAACAAATAAGAGAGATGTGAGAATGGGAATGATGAGTAAATAGAAAATAATAAATAATAAGTGAGATATGAGAATGAGAATGATGAATAATACTAAATACTAAATAAGTGGAATAATAAGTGGAACCAGTGAACAGGTGCTGTAGACACAGTGTTACTGGGTTATTGACCAGAATTGAACCTGACACTGACGATAGGAAGTCAGCTGTTCATCAAAGAGATGGCTTGTGGGTAGAAA
>NC_045736.1:249366-249474 GCF_008692095.1 Etheostoma spectabile | reverse complement strand
ATCTGTTGGTTTTGGCGTACAGTGCTCTGTAGCGCCTACCAAAGGGGAGAAGCTGGAACAGGTTGTGTCCGGGTTGAGATGGGTCTGCAGTGATGGTTCCTGCCCGTT
>NC_045736.1:248606-249356 GCF_008692095.1 Etheostoma spectabile | reverse complement strand
GGATGTGTATAAGTCATGAACGGAGGGCAGGTTTGTCACCGATGATCTTTTCTGCTGTCCTAACTGTCCGTTGTAGTCTGCTCCTGTCCTTTTTGGTGGCAGATCCAAACCAGACAGTGATGGACGTGCAGAGGACAGACTGGATGATGGCTGAGTAGAAGTGGATCAGCAGCTTAGGCAGGTTGAGCTTCTTGAACTGGCGCAGGAAGTACATCCTCTGCTGGGCCTTTTTGATGATGGTGTCTAAATTGGGCTCCCACTTCAGGTCCTGGGATATAGTGGATCCCAGAAACCGAGTCCACAGCAGACCACAGGGACTGTGAGGAATGGTGATGGGGGGAAGAGTGGGGGTCCTTCCTGAAGTCCACTTTCATCTCCACAGTTTGTTGAGCGTGTTGAGCTCAAGGTTGTTCTGACTGCACCAGAGAGCCAGCTGATCAACCTCCCGTCTGTAGGCCAACTCATCACCGTCCCGGATGAGGCCGATGACGGTTGTGTCGTCAGCAAACTTCAGGAGTTTAACAGATGGGTCTCCTGAGGTGCAGTCATTGGTGTAGAGGGAGAAAAGCAGTGGGGAGAGCACACACCCCTGAGGGGCGCCAGTGCTAATAGTCCGTGTGCCTGTAGTCATTTAGTCCAGAGAGGTTTTTTGGGGACTGGGATAATTGTTGAGTGTTTGAAGCAGGAGGGAACTTTAGATAGCTCCAGAGAGCTGTTGAAGATCTGAGTGAAGATGGGGGCCAGCTGGTC
>NC_045736.1:248486-248596 GCF_008692095.1 Etheostoma spectabile | reverse complement strand
TTCAGGCAGGATGGTGACACACCGTCTGGGCCAGGAGCTTTTCTGGTCTTCTGCCTCTGGAAGAGCTGGCGTAAATCCACTTCACAGATCGTGAGTGCAGGTGAGGGGTC
>NC_045736.1:247043-248476 GCF_008692095.1 Etheostoma spectabile | reverse complement strand
AGGTGACAGTGTACAGGTGGGGGAAGGTGACTGATTTAAATGCGAGTTGGTGAGTTGGTGTGGGGGAGGGGTGTGACTGTGGTATTTTCAAACCTACAGTAGAAGCTATTCAGCTCGTCAGCCAGTTGTTGAGAAACAGCAGTGTTGGGGGATGGTCTCCTCAGATACTATGACTTTACAAGCCTCTACCCAACTGTCCAGGCAAAGAGAGATTATCCTATTGGTCACCAACAGGTAATCCATAGGGATTTTGATGATATTTTACAATATTTTGGTATTGTGAAGCGTACTCTAGTAACCCCCAGAGGGCTTTATCACCCTGTACTTCCCTATCAATGCAATGGTAAGCTCATGTTCCCTCTATGTGCAGCCTGTGCCGATCAGATGAATCAGATGACAGTGCGTTCATAGTGACATAGATGACAACATTGTATGCACAACTTGAGCTTTATTCTGAATTTGGAATGCTATTCCAAATTTCTCCGACGGTTATATTGTTTGATACCCTACCAGCCCCAGACTGCAAAGTTTGCAGTGTGGCATTAGGGTGGTGTACCCCTGCGGGGGTTGACGGCTGTAAGGGGGCGCAGCTGGTAAACGACAGATTGTCTGGACATGAAAATGTATGTGGAAGATGTTTGCTGTCCATTTTTTATTTTTTTTATATTCTGCCAGTTGTTTGTTCCACTTTTCCATGAATTTTCCGTAACTGTATTTGCTGTTTGGCTTGTTTTCGAGCAATGACATTAACGCCGCATCATCAGCCTCGTAATCAGTGTCATAATAACTGTTATCCATTTTTTTATATTCTGCCAGTTGTTTGTTACTCTTTTCCATAAATTTTTTATAATCATATTCGCTGATTGGGTCGTATTCGATTGATGACAGTTTGTAACACATTTCAATAATTTTTTCATGATTGTATTCATTCTTCGGGTCGTTTTCGGCAATGACATTATCCCATAATCATCATTGCAGTCAAAATACACAATATGTTTTGATTTTCTTTTTTTTGGAGCGGCGGCTCCACATCTTTACAAACACTTGAAAATATATGCTTTTCTCGCCTAAATTTTTACCCCGAAAAAAGTGATGCGGTTTTCACATACTTTGGCCCTCTGGGATGACCCTGAGGTCATTGGGAAGTTAACACTCTCAATTCTTTGTTTCTAGTGGAAGTGTGACACTAGGCCTTACTGACACAGAGCTAAAGAGGTTAGAACACAGAATTTCTATTTCCGTCCAAGTAAATCATCTGTAAAATGATTAAAAAACACTACTGTAAGCATATTACATGGAATACATACAAAAAATAGTACCCTAGCCACATGTCTCAACTTAGAACAGAAAAAAATCCAGAAAGAAATGACTCATAAAATGGATTTTATATGAATTTATTTCTACAGATGTCTGTGCGTTTGTCTTATTTCTTA
>NC_045736.1:246910-247033 GCF_008692095.1 Etheostoma spectabile | reverse complement strand
AGCCCAAAAAGTGCTAAATACAAAACTTCTGAAATACGAAAACACATCCACATCACTCACACATATACTTGAAAGAACTACATACATAAATTTATAGGAATAAGTAATCATAATTTGATGAAA
>NC_045736.1:246733-246900 GCF_008692095.1 Etheostoma spectabile | reverse complement strand
CCATAAGAAGGCCATATTTTTGCTTTGACACAGCTGGAGCCATCACAGAGTTAATATTTTCTGGTCATGTTTGGTATCAATCAACTCGTCTTCTTAGTGGCTACACAGGGATGCCAGTTTTATGGCCTCTTCTTCTAACTGGTGGGATATACTGTCAATTTTTCCCA
>NC_045736.1:246611-246723 GCF_008692095.1 Etheostoma spectabile | reverse complement strand
ATGGGGACTGTGGGATTTGATTGGCTTGGCTCAGGGATATCTTGAGATAGACTGAAGCTATTGGCTAGGAACAAAGTTCAGTGGAATCTGCAGAAGCCAGAGAGTCTAGCGG
>NC_045736.1:242211-246601 GCF_008692095.1 Etheostoma spectabile | reverse complement strand
GAGTGACTTTGTAGCGCGCCCAGGGAAAAAGATACAAGCGATCAAAACAAAGAAATTATGCACTATCTAGATTTCTCTACGTCAAAACTTGGCCAGAAACTACAAGATTGTGAGGGGACCAGATAATTATGGATTACAAGGCTTGGATATTCTAATACCTTGGAGTGTTGGCGATGTAGGAAAAAAAGGTTTTTGGCGATCTTTCACCGCTGTGATTAAAGACACGAGGAGACAGGTAGGAAAACACACTTGATTAGACTCAAATCTTTCTGTTTCTTTACTTTAGAACATGATTATAACCGCTGTAAGTCACCTTATTGCTTTGTGTGTGGGCTCGATGGAATCATGAGACTTTAGGCTTTCAAATGATGTATGGCATGAGCGTGTTTATGACGGTTTAATGCTTGCAATTTATGAGGGAAGTCAACACTTCCTCAAACGGTCCCGTGGACGGGACCTATACTCACAACAGGTTTTAACCTGCTGATAGTAAACCATATCACTGGTGTTTTTTCTTTTAATTAAAATAACTTGACTGAGTTTATAGTTTTTTCCTGTACATCGCCTTGTAGATTGTCTAAATTAGCATTTACGAGATTAATTTTAGAATCAGATGGGTCTTGTTAATGGCTAGTACCACCACATGACGCAAAAAACGCTTCAGCCTCAGATAATGCTAAGTGCTCGAGAGCTGGTGCTACTGGTACATAGTGGTCAAGAGGATTGCTGGTTGAATAGCTCTGATCTGACTGATGGCAGCTACCCCGTGATCCACCCACATGGGCAGTATACGATGTAGGAAAGCTTATACTACCCTCTGAATATCCCAGGGGTTGTAGACAGGCTTCCTAATCATCTAGACCTCCATCATGTCTTGTTGCTAGTGATACCTCTTCAATCATCACTCCATACCTAGGTGATAAAATCACAAAATGTTTTAATTACACACAGCTCCTTCAAAGAAAAACAAAAGCCCCCCAGCATGCTATGCACCCATCACCATTCAAACACACTCACCTCTTGCCATGGTCTTTGTTGTCCCCCGTTTCCAGCTGTGTCTGAGACGTCTAGGTCATGGCCACTTAACACCCGAGGACTTTGTAGTGCATAAACCGCTTGCTGCAATTGGTCACAGCTCCTCTCCGGAGGATGTAACACTTTTGGTTGGAGTAACGACTAAACCTCTGGGGAGTGGGGTTTCAACAGACCGGACACAGACGCTTTACCCTAAATAGGGAAAAAAAAAAGTTTTCAAAACACACACACACACACACGTGTATATTGTTGCATGTTTATGTATATATATATTTATATACACTTATTGCTACCTCAATCTCTCGCAAGGAACCACGGAACCGGGGTTAGTTGGGATGGTCGGTGTTTGGCGGTCCGCCATAGGCCTGGGCGGACAGCAGTGCTTGGATGGGTCTCTGTTCGGTGGTAGCTGTAAACACATGCATGCTTTAATGCTTTTTTTTCAAAAACATAACAAACATATTTGATTCTTGTTTTCCACTCACCAGAATGCCCCTTTTTCCTTTCCTTTGTAGGCGGTTTAAAAGCTGCAAGCTGGAGCTGCTCACACCTTTTTAAAGAAAAGGATAAATAAACAAAATGAAATAACGCTGCTGTATCACACCATCAAGGCCTACAAGGCATCAATGCATGCTATATATTTGTATAATTTTATTCACCTTTTTGTATAGATGTTGCAACATATGCATGTCCATAGACTATCTTCTCTGTAGAGTTATTTGTTCAAACAGACTGAATGATCACATGCAAAAACAGAAAAAAACAACTCAAAAACCGAACATTTTTTTATGTTCATGAATGAATTAAGTTAGAATAGGCTTTAAAACAGAATTTCGGTTTTTACTCGCCCGTTGATGGTAACTTTTGTCCTGCAACTCAAAATGGGAATTTAACAAGAAAAAAGCTATAACACCTGATAAATCAAACTAAGCAGACTAGCCACCAGGCTAACTGAAACAAGTGGTAAAAAGCAAGAATTTAACAAGAAATGAAAATAACGCAATACCACGTGGTTACTGTTCTTTGGCACCTCAAAATGAGAATTTAACAAGAAAAAACGTGTAGTAACACACCGTATGCAGACTAGCTAACAGGATAGGGAAAGAAGTGACCAGTCAAGACTTACCCCGCGGTACTTAAAGTCTGAAAACCACATCCAGCATGACACATTAATGCTGCATCACGATTTCAGCTGCTATTCATTGGCCACTAGTGCACGTACACCACCCAACGTCACCACACCATAGGTTCCAAGCAAAGGATTGATACAGCTAACCAGCAAGCTAGCTAAAAACGGAATAAAAGAAAAGCAATAGACAGGTTAAAACCCTGACTATTACATCCTGGAAATCACACACAGGCTAACTGTCTAATCACATAACTTTAACTATTAAAGTTTTAAAAACAATTGCCCCTCCACCAACTGCAGTAATACCCAAACGTCACCACATCAAGGCAGGATAACTACCAGACATCTAAACCACCGCCGTTTTACAACCTTCAGTTCACACACAGAGCCTAGCTGTTTAACCACACAACCTTAGTAGTCAAGCTGTTAAAAACGTTAATCATTGACTTACCATCATTTTTTCTCTTTTTTTATACAAAAATGTAGTTTTGATGTGACGAACACAACTGCGCGCGCAGCTTCACAGGAATGTGTACATGTCTAGTACTTTCACTGTCTACCATAAGTCCCTACTTTTAGGGGGGAAATCCCCCCTCCCTAATAGTCCATGGTTCACATGCTTGCGCAGGACTGTGACAAGTGCTTCACATGCACGAGTGCCCAACTGTTGCGCTCAAAGGTCCCATTTTGGGGGTAATTTTGACCCCCACTTTTTTAGGGGGGATTTTGATCCCCACCTAAAGGTCCAATTTTTGGAGGGGATTTTTGACCCCCAGTCTCCACTTATAACTACTGACATGTTATGTAATTTAATCTTTTTTTTAAGAAAGACTTCAGAGCTTAACCCAAGCCCATTTAGAAAGACCAGTTCTCCAGCAGCAGCCATCTTTTTTGTTTTCATGTAGCAGGGAATTCACGAGAACCCGTCGCAACACCTTATGTTAAGCCCCGCCCACCAACTCTATACATGATATGATTGGACGGACCAGAATTTGTTTTTTCAGCTCACTTTCAGAGATGGAAAATGACTGCCAGAGGAAACCAAGCATTGTGACAATAACAATGCTATAAAAATTATCTATTATCGCCAATATGTCTATTTTAATATATAAATAAATAAATGGTTTAACTGTAATTCCAGTGTGTTTTCTCTGAGGTCTCTAATATTGGACCCACATCCTCCCTAGGTTTTAGTAGCCTTTTCCTCTTTTGTCAAAATATGGAAATATACATTGTGAGTAATAAAAAAGAAACAGGAAGTGGTTCTACGCTGTACTCTGGTCTCGACCCATCCATACATTCCCTTTGCTATTGTTAAAGTCTCAGAAAGGTCTAAATAGGTTATAAAAGAAGGGTTAAGACAAGTAACACTTTTATTACTTTTAGTTTTATTGTTAATAGATTTCTCTTTATTAATCCTTTTGGGATGAATCCCGCAAGTAAATTAAAATTTCCAGCAGCAGTTTTTAGCAAAATACATTATAGAGAGTAAAAGAGGAAGAGAGTATAAAGATAACAGTAATAATAATAATAATAAAAAATAACAATAACAACAATAAAATAGAAACCTTTGGCTATAAAACAGACATAAAAAGACATTTACCATAAATGATCAAAGTGTCAGTGTCGAGTCAAGTGTGTGTTTAGATTTCTAGGCCAGTTGTTCAAAGGATCTGTGAATATTATATAAGGTTATGATTAAAGCCCATGTTGCAAGTTAACCACCACTGTTGATTATTGGGTACAAAAAGCACTCCAGATATGTATATAATTTTTAAAAATGTCTCCAAATAGTTTTAAAAGTTAGTTTTTGGTCATTTTCGGTATTCGCGGGTTTATGGAGTCAATTTGGCGATGACGTCACTCAAGGGAGTTAAGTCTCAGCCTGGCACTAGAACTACGGTGAGTGACTGGGATGAGGAAGAGGAGGAAAGGCCAGCAGCCGAATAATTACCAACCTGACAGACATGAGAGGGCAAATGAGGAATTGTCAAGATTGTGGGGCAGTCTCCTTCATTTATCTCCTTTATTTAGCAACGCAGCAGTGCATACAATGACTTTACTTTTTACTGTCCGTGAATAGCAGCGAGTGAACGTCAACGTTTTCTCTCGATCTAGTGACAGGGATCATGTTGTTAGTTCAGATAAGTACTGGTACACTTATCTAGATATAGGAATAGAAGGCATCCCAGTGTTTTTTCTAAGTGTTTACCTCTAACCTCCGGT
>NC_045736.1:238773-242201 GCF_008692095.1 Etheostoma spectabile | reverse complement strand
TGCTGTTTGGCCGGTGCTTGTGTGTGTGTGGTGGCGAAGCTGCGGTGGAGAGCGGGTGGTGTAGGCGAGTGAGTGGGTGGAGAGCGGGTGGTGTAGGCGAGTGAGCCTCTGGTCGGGAAGCTCACACTCGGGCTACTCTTCATTTATTTTTAACGTCATAAATGAAAATAATGTCCGGGCGGTTAGGACAGCGGATGATTTCTGTTGGTATCTGTCAGGGATATGTGACGGCTGTATCCTTAGGCCCAGAAAGACAGCGCTGTCTGCAACTGTGAGGGGCTTCTGACTGTTGGGGTTCTGTGAGACTGTTCATTTTTTTATGCTTGCTGGCTTGGGCTTGTTTAATTCTTCCAGTTGTTTCTTTAACAAGTGAGTTTGTTATCTTTTTATTCATTCTTGTTGCTCTGCTCCTTTTTGGTGTTTGTACAGGAATGACGCACATTCTCTCCCCATGTTGCATCGGTCATTGTTTGCAGGCCTACTACTCTCCCCTAACTGTGTCTGAACTGCTGTGGTAATCACCCCTATTACCCCATGGCGGAACAGCGCCACTTGTGCGGCGGACTGGTCCCACGGTTCCCTCTGCACGCTGCCAAATCTTTTTTGCTCTATCTGCATAGGCATCAAAATTTTCATCACTTAGTCTTTTTAAATCTGCCATGCTGCATGTCCCAACTGTGGGATACATGCGGTGCTCAACCCCAATGCCAGGGGTTACTGCTGATCAGGCACTGATGCGAACAGTGGTCCAGCTCCCCCTCTGGTGAGGGCAGCACTACTTCATCGTGCTCCATACTCTACCCAATACTGCTCTGAGATCTCCCAAACCCAGCTGCCTACTCCGCTGTAACTTTGAACACTGTGAGAAATGCTCACCCCTCCTGTCAGGAGGGGGAGTTTTGCACACAGAGAATCTAATGTCACCAAAACTGTAAGGGGTACATCACCAGTCCTTCCTCCTCCTCCTACTGGGCGGTGGTGGGCATTTGTAGCCCCCCTCTGGTGTGTGCGCGTCTGCTCTCCCTCACTGAGCTCATTTACTGTTGAACGCAGCTGCTCTTGCTGCTTTTTTTCTCTCTGACTCTTGTTAGTTTTTTTTCCCTATTCTAGTGATTCTCGCAGCATAACTTCGTCAGGGTCCTCGTTGTAAATTTTACCTTTAAATGTGCCTGCTACAAAAGTCTTGAGGACTTTGTGATCTAGATCTGGCCGCGCGTATGTCGTTTTTTAGTCCTTTCCCTAGAGCTGGAGCTTCTGTCTGTTTGCTCACTTTCCCTGCTGCTGCTGTCTGACTGTTCGCTATCTTCCTACTTCCTGAGTCTTGTGGGTACTAGTGGTGAGGTGGACTGGTCCTTTTACTGACATGTGAAAATGCTCTGGATTTTGTTGGCAAAAAGACGCTGAATATGGGGTACTAGCTTTGCTGGCCGCCTGGACTGTAGCCGCTGGTGGTGTGGGCCGCTGCTGCTGCCCCCTGGGCTGACTGTACCATTAAATTTAATAACATTCTAAATCCGTACGCGCCCTCTAATGCCGGTATCATGGGTCCTGGGTACGTCTATTTAATGCTTTGGCTTGTAAATGGGCAGTTACCACTGGGCTTGACTGTGGTTTTGATGCCGTTGGAACCTGTATACGGCGGCGGTGGAGCGGAATTCGTAGTTCTTATATCTGGATAAAAAGGGTTTGTTGGGGGCGCCTCAGCGGGAGCGGGTTTTCTCTCTGCGCTAAACGGTTTATTCTTTCGCGTCTGTCTATTTTCTGGTGAACTTTGTCATCTTGTTTGTCAGCCCAATTTTTCTGGTATTGCATTTTGTTTTGTCTTTTTCCCCTCCCCCCACATCTGTAACTCGACACCCCACCCCATTTCCTTTCTCTTCCTGCGCTCATACTCCTTCTGCTTTGTTTAGTCAATTTAACCTTTCTTTTCTTTCCTCTCTGCCTGCCTTTCCGCAATCCAACTTACTTGTTTCATACTTCACTATTCATTCACTTTCTCCGGGACGGCGCCCCTTCTCCCTCAATCCATCCTCCTCTCTCCCTTCTTTCACATCTCTTTTGCTACTTTCTCTCTCTCCTTTACTGCCATACTTTTCACTGCCCCTACTAACACTTTACCATAAGGGTCGTCATTTTACAACATACGCAGTGAGAAAAAATCCAACAAGCCAAACCACAACAAAAATCACACAATGCAACAACGAACCACTTTTTCATTAGAACTCATCTAGAGCTTTTATGTCCTCTCCTCTCTTTATCTTTACAACTTAAAAAGTGACCTTCTCACTCCTTTCGCACAAATACACTCGCGGTGGACTCGTATATTACAAAATGACAACGTTAACTGCAACTCTTTTTCAGAGTTCACACGAAACCAAGTGGCAATTCCACAATCACTCATCGAACTATCTGTCCTTAGCAGTCTCCTACCTCGTCAACCATCTGGACGTATTTCCTCTGACTATTTGTCCCTTTTTCCTCTCCTACCGCACCCTTATTATTCAACAATTCTCTACAACTCTCTAGTTTTTTTCTCTGTTAATCACATCACATGCCCAACATTTCATCTGTTTATATCCCTTTAATTACAGCACATTCATCAATACTTTCGCTTAAAACAACACTTACGACAGTTGAAATGTGATCACATCAATTTAGTTTTCAGCCAATACAGAATTTTGATTTTAAACAGGCTTCTGCTTACCTTTTTGTTGAGAGCTCTCAGTGATCACACCAACGAGTGCGCAGTATCGCCGCTCAGTCCCCTTCACGGGCTGCGGGATGTCGTCCGGTGGCTGAGCTAACCGGACACCGTGGACACAATGCCAAGTCCGTTGGATTCCCCTGTCCAATTACGTTATAACGTCGGGGGTCACCAAATTTGTTGGGGAAATCCTTCTATAAACTGCTACTGACTCCATGATGATAACCCAGCGTTTATTCTGTGGTCAACAGATGAAATGCGTTTCCGAGCAGTTACACGTCACGGACCTGATGGAGACTTGTCTAGTCAGAGGTCCCCCAAAAGGCACTTAAACAATATTGTGCCAGTTTATATTGGTTCCCCTTGTGGGGCCTGATTGGTCACTATACTGTTGCTGGGTTTACACTCTCTCTGCTCTGCCTCTTCCCTCTTTCTTCTTATTATTTTCAGTTATCATTTACCTCACCAGACAGCTATGTTCACTCCCTCCTTAGTTGTATGTCCTGTTCTCTGTTATCAGACCGTCCTGAACTTCATGTCCTTGGCCTCACCATCTCCTCTTCTGTGCTCACTGTAGCTTATCTGACTAAGATGCCCTGTCTTTCTCTCCCTCCTAGCTGTACCCACTGCAAAGCATAATGTATAATATGTCACACATACACACACTCTTATTTAGTCTTTGGGTTAATTCAGTATATACTTTAAGCCACGCTTTTACGGGCCG
>NC_045736.1:225369-238748 GCF_008692095.1 Etheostoma spectabile | reverse complement strand
AGTATCTAGGGGAAAGACGATATGCGTGTCTCCATTTCAAACATCACTGCAGTTGATTGTGGGCGACAACGCCGTCGTGGTTAGCTTACCGAAACTCTACTGCTTGAAGTTGCTGGCTACACAACGTTAATCCGCTAGCACCCGTAGGCTAACTACAGCCAGTTAGCTTTGTGTGTACAGTAACAAAAACCCACCCATCTCGTAGGAGCGATGCTTACTATTCTGTTGGGGAAATCCTTCTATAAACTGACGACTGACTCCATGATGAATTAACACAGCGTTTATTCTTGTGGTCAACAGATGAAATGCGTTTCCAGCATTACACGTGACGAGGCCTGATGGAGATCTTGTCTAGTACAGAGGTCCCCCAAAGGCACTTAAACAATATGTGCTCGGGTTATATTGGTTCCCCTTGTGGGGCCTGATTGGTCAGCTATACTGTTGCTGGGTTACATCTTCTCTCTGCCTCTTCCTCTTTCTTCTATTTTTTCAGTTATCATTTACCTCACCAGACAGCTATGTTCACTCCTCTGTTTGTATGTCCTGTTCTCTGAGTTATCGACCGTCCTGACTTCAGTGTCCTTGGCCTCACCATCTCCTCTTCTGTGCTCACTGTAGCTTATCTGACTAAGATAGCCCTGCTGTTCTCTCTCCTCCTAGCTGTAACCCAGCTGCAAAGCATAATTAAATATGTCACACATACACACACTCTTATTTAGTTTGGTTAATTCAGTATATACTTTAAGCCAGCTTTTACGTGGCCGTTCCTGAGTGCCCTGTTCTCACCACCTCAGTCATTGTATTTTTTCCCACAATCCCCTTTTCGCACCTACTAGGTGCGAACACTTTTACACTAACTGCAGTGCCTCAACGCCTCCCCCGTCTCCTGGTGAGTAATGGCAGCATCCCAGCGAATAGGGAGGCGGCGCTTTTTCTTGGACAGGCAGTGGTGATAGCCGGGATTCATGGTCCGCAGGCAGGGCACACAGCAACACCCACAGGTAACAGAATATCGAGAAAAACAGCAATAGATGTCAAACAACAGTGATAAGATTCTTCCATTTGCCAAAAAAGGTTGTCATCCACCCCTCCAATGGATTTGATACACCTGAGCTCATGCATCTCCTGGGAAAGGGCTCGAAGTTGGTTCAAAGCCCTGGTGCCCTCCCCTCCGGGGCAGTGTTGTTAGGGATGGACCGTACAGCACATCCTCCGAACAGGGAACAGACTCCTCCTTTTTCAGCAACACATGTCCAGCGCCATCCTATTCGTGAGCGCCATGAGGACGTTGGGGCCGTCTGCTCGCCCAGCCTTCGATGGCATCCCTAGTTGCATTGCTCAAGCGTAAAACATTATAATGCACAAAATTTATCCTATCTACATTTTTGCTGGAGTGACGGGGAAGATGGCTGAAAGCATGTTATATTCCAAATCCTGCGGTATCTATGATCTGCCAATTTGTATTCATTGGGACACCCCTAGGAACTCCTATGCTGTCTATTAGGTTGGGGTTCCCGCCCATGGATCAAAAGCCGGGCCTTGCATACTACGGGCCCTGCGCCTTCTCTACGGTCAGTTGCACAGCCTTATGGTGGTATATTGGACTCTACTCCCTACCAAAGATAGGGATAGCTAATCTAACCCATAGCACAAACTCCTGACGTTTGATTTGGGAACTTTATCTGGGAGTACAGCCTAAGACCCACCACAATAGTAGAAAGAGTCCTATTCTAGCCACTGGCCTAGGGCTGTTTTGTTTTGTAAAGTTGTATTACACCAGTCTGGGGGTATATCACCTAGTTTGATTGTGGGCTTGCTTGATCCGGTGAGATTGAAACAGTGATATCTTGCACCCTCCCCCTTTATGGCGGTAAAATACCCTGTTTTTCAAAGCCTGGGGGAAAGAGGGATGCTAGGGTAGTACAATTGCGGGAAGCTGTCTTAGAGTGTGTGAAGTTCAACATGCATCCATATCCTGCTGGTCCTCATTAGGAAACAACGGGGCCGGTTTGAACATGACTGGTCTAGCTGTGGCACAGGCCACGCACCCTTCCATGTGTTGTTCTTTGGCATTCTGTTTAGCCACCTGATCCATAAATTGTCCTGGCCTGCACCTGCTGATAACTAACACATCTTCCACCCTCTTTTAGAGAAGTCCTCACTATTACGTCTTCCTCCTTCAGAGGGGGTTTTACTGTATCTCTGCCAGTCAGTGTCATTCTGTGTGTGCGTGAGGGATCCAAAATATTTATCTGCAGGGGTGTTATCTGGTCACTTCCTGCTATCCATACACCTATGGCTACCATCCCACATCCTGACCGTTCCTGCTCCCATTGCTCTATTACTGACAGGGTTATGGATTTTTCGTGGGTCTGACTATAGTCCCGCTGTTAGATATACTCCCATTCATCTTGTTTTGTACCCACCAATCTCTTTGTCTGTCAACCTCACCCATGGTTTCCACCTCCTGTTGTCCAACCCCGTCATACCGCTGTTACAGAGACTACCTTTCACCTGTCCGGAAGCGCTCCTTTCACAATCCTCACTTTTGATAGTCGTCACAGATGTACACATCTGTGTTTTGTAGAAACTATTATACCCCCCCGCGTCTATAGCCTGACACAAATCAAAGGTAAATGACGTGGTTGAGTCTCTCACATAGGGGAGAGTCAATCTGGCACCGCACCTGGGGATGGGCCCTTAGTGGTTGCTCACTACTGCCCAAACTGCTCTCTTTTCTCTCGTCTAGTTTCATTTCCTTGTTACTGAGAGGTGGTTGGACACTACCGGGTGATTGTTCTTGTGGTCTCGTCCCCATACCAGTGTTCCAACCCCAGAATTAATGCTGCAACTCCCACTACTACTACTACGGCAACAACTGTTGTCTTTTTCCCAACCCCATTGCCTCCAAGTTCTGATGTACTATGTGGGGCTGTTCCCCGCCAAAACATCTCTTCCATCTATACATTTTTGGATTGCTTTTCTAATTTCTGCCAATGGGCGGCTAGGAGGTGCGACTGGGCACATGTGTCAGGTGGTGCCAAGGTGCTCCTTTTTTACCTTAACCTGGCCGAGTGTGAAGTAAACCTCCCTTACTTCGTAAGGCCCGGACCACCTGGGTCAGTCCACTTCCTCTTGTGAACTTTGACCCGACCCAGTCGCCTACCTTGACAGCAGTGTTGCTTCCTCCTGCGTTTTCCTGTTCGCCAACGTGACCTGGTAGAAAGGCTGAAACCAGAGATGTTAGCTTTTTCATCAAGCCTGTCATTTCTATTTGCTGAAAATCTAACATTGGCATGTGGCCTCCATCTAGTGGAGTCCTGGCATTTTTTCCCCCTGTCATTATTTTCAGTGGGGTCAAATGTGTTTCTCGTCCTTCTGAGGACCTCATAGCCATGAGGCATGGGAGCGCTTCTACCCATGTTAACTTGCTTCCTGCACATGCCTTGGCTATCTTAGCCTTCATGTCTGGTTTGCTCTTCCACCATTCCCTGTGACTGTGGATGATAACTGATCCGAAGGCATGAGTGATTCCCGGGCCTGTCTACTTCTCTTAGTATTTTGTTGTTAAAATTGTGTGCCATTATCTGACCTTATTTGCCTGGGGACCCCATACCTCGGATGATTTCAGTTTTGAGCCATTTCACCACTGTTTTTGCGTCCTCTTTTCCGGTGGAATGGCTTCTACCCACCTAGAAACCTGTCTACCATCACCAGAAGATACCTTTTTCCCCCTACCACATTTCTGCTGCGCCCATATCATATAATCTATACTGATATCTTGAAAACAAGCTGTGGGGGACTGGGTACGCTCCTTTTAGTGTGGTGTATGGTTTCTGAACATTATGCTCTCCACACACCCTGCATTCCTGACAAAAATGTGTCACCATGTCCTCAAATTGGGTGCCACCACAGCTCAGACAGATTCGAGAGTCTGTTTCTTCTTCATGTGTTGGTCTGTGTGCCTCAGGTAGCAACATTCGTGCACATCTCGCTGATGCTGCTATCTTTCCTTGATAGACCTCCATATCCCATCTTTGTCTTTTGTGGCGCCGCTCCGCTGCCACTGATTCCTTCATAGGCTCCTGACTGTATCCAGCCTTGATGAGTGGTACATCGTAATGTCTGTCTCCCCCTTTTTCTGAAATAAAATGGCATTGAGAAAGCCATTGGTTTTCAGAAACATCCATATGAATGGGAGGATGAGTATCTGGGGAGGTGAGTCTCTGCCCTTGCTAGGCACTTTTGAGGTCAAGAAGGCGGCCTCGGCCTCTGTTGTCCATAGGAGGGGGGCGGTGAAACAGCTTGAGTTCTGTTGGTATAGTCAGGGATATGTGAGCGCTGTTCCTGTGAGGCCCAGAAAGACAGCTGTCTGCAACGTGTGAGGGGCTTCTGACTGTTGGGGGTTCTGTGGGACTGTCATTTTTTAGCTTTGCGGGCTTGGGCTTGTTTATTCTTCCAGTTGTTTCTTTAACAAGAGTTTGTAGTCTTTTTATTCATCTTCTTGTTGCTCTGCTCCTTTTTGGTGTTTTGACAGGAAATGACGCACATTCTCGCCCCATGTTGCTCGGTCATTGTTTGCAGGCCACTACTCCCCAACTGTTTCTGAACTGCTTGGGTAATCCCCTAGTACCCCATGGCGGAAACAGCGCCACTGTGGCGCGGCGGACTGGTCCCACGGTTCCCTCATAGCACGCGCAAATCTTTTTTGCTCTATCTGCATAGGCATCAAAATTTTCATCACTTAGTCTTTTTAAATCATGCCATGCTGCTGATCCCAACTGTGGGATACATGCGGTTCAGCTCAGGCCCAATGCCAGGGGTTTACTGCTGATCAGCACTGATGCGGGAACATGTTCCAGCTCCCCCTCTGGTGAGGGCAGCACTAGCTTTCATCTGCGCCTTACTCTACCAATACTGCTCTGAGATCTCCCAAACCCAGCTGCACTCCTGCTGTAAGACTATTGAAGCTGTGGGGAAATGCTCAGGCCCCTCCTGTCAGGAGGGAGTTTTGCACACAGAGAATCTAAGTCACCAAAACTGTAAGGGGTTTACATCAACAGTCTCCCTCCTCCTCCTACTGGGCGGAGTGGGCATTGTACCCGCCTCTGGTGTGTGCGCGTCTGCTCTCCCTCACTGAGCTCATTTACTGTTAGACGCAGCTGCTCTTCTGCTTTTTATCCTCGGAACTCTTTGTTAATTTTTTTTCCCTTATTCTAGTTTCATCTCCGCAGCATAACTTCGTCAGGGTCCCGTTGGTAAATTTACCTTTAAATGTGCCTGCTACAAAAACGTCTTGAGGACTTTTGTGATCTAGATCTGGCCTGCGTTTATGTCGTTTTTTAGTCCTTTCCCTAGAGCTGGAGCTTCTGTCTGTTTGCTCACTTTCCCTGCTGCTGTCTGACGTTCGCTATCTTCCTTACTTCCGAGTCTTGTTGGGTACTATGGTGAGGTGGACTGGGTCCTTTTACTGACATGTGAAAATGCTCTGGATTTTGTTGGCAAAAAGCGCTGAATATGGGGTACTAGCTTTGCTTGGGCCTCTGGGACTGTAGCCCGCTGGTTGTGGGTGGAGCCGCTGCTGCTCCCCTCGTGCGCTGACTGTACCATTAAATTTATACATTCTAAATCCTGTACGCGGCCCTCTAATGCCGGTATCAATGGGTCCTGTGGTACGTCTATTTTAAGTGCATTTGGCTGTAAATGGGCAGTTACCACTGGGGCGTGGACTGTGGGTTTTGATGCCGTTGGACCTGTATACGGCGCGGTGGAGGGGGAAATTCTTAGTTTCTTATATCTGGATAAAAAGGGTTGTGTGGCGGGGCGCCTCAGCGGGCACGCGGTTTTCTCTGCGCTAACGTTTTATTCTGTTCAGCTTCTGTCTCAGTTTTTGGTGAACTTTGTCATCTTGTTTTGTCATCCCAATTGTTTCTGTATTGCATTTGTCATTTTCAACCCACCGCCCCATATTTCCTTTCTTCTCTGCGCTTCATCCTCCTTCTGCTTTGGTTTAGTCAATTTAACCATTTTCTTTTTTTCCTCCTCTGCCTGCCTTTCCGCATAACTCCAACTTACTTTTTTCATACTTCACTATTTCATTCACTTTCTCCGGGGACGGCGCCCCCTTCTCCCTCATCATCCTCCTCTCTCCCATTCTTTCACATCTCTTTTGCTACTTTCTCGCCTCCTTTACTGCCATACTTTTCACTGCCCCTACTAACCACTTTACCCATAAGGGTCGTCATTTTAACAACAAATAGCAGTGAGAAAAAATCCAACAAGCCAACCAACAACAAAAAACACACATGCAACAACGAACAACTTTTTCATTAAGACTCCATCTAGAGCTTTTATGTACATCTTCTATACTCTTTACAAACTTAAAAAGTGACCTCTCACTCCTTCGCACAAATACACTCGCGGTGGCCTCGTAATATTACAATGACAATCTGTTTAACTGCAACTCTTTTTCAGGATGTTCCACAAACCAAGGGTGGCAATTCACAATCACTCATCTGAACTATCTGTCCTTAGCAGTCTCCTACCTCGTCAACCATCTGGACGTATTTTCCTGACTATTTGTCCCTTTTTCCTCTCCTACCGCCACCCGTATTATTCAACAATTCTCTTACAACTCTCTAGTTGTTTTTCTCTGTTTAATCACATCACACATGCCCCAACATTTCATCTGTTTATATCCCTTTAATTACCAGCACATTCATCATACTTTCCGCTTAAAACAACACTTACGACAGTTGAAATGTGATCACATCAATTTAGTTTTCAGCCAATAACAGAATTTTGATTTTAAACAGGCTTCTGCTTACCTTTTTGTTGAGAGCTCTCAGTGATCACACCAACGAGTCGCAGTATCGCCGCTCAGTCCCCTTCACGGGCTGCGGGATGTCAGTCCGGTGGCTGAGCTGAACCGGACCGTGGACACAATGCCAAGGTCCAGTTGGATTCCCCTGTCCAATTACGTTATCACGTCGGGGGTCACCAAATTTGTTGGGGAAATCCTTCTATAAACTGACAACTGACTCCATGATGAATTTAACACAGCGTTTATTCTTGTGGTCAACAGATGAAATGCGTTTCCGAGCAGTTACACGTGCACGGACCTGATGGAGACTTGTCTAGTACAGAGGTCCCCCAAAAGGCACTTAGACAATATTGTGCTCAGGTTATATTGGTTCCCCTTGTGGGGCCTGATTGGTCACTATACGTGTTCGGGTTACACTCTCTGCTCTGCCTCTTCCCTCTTTCTTCTTATTATTTCAGTTTTCATTTTACCTCACCAGACAGCTATGTTCACTCCCTCCTTATTTTGTTCTGTTCTCTGAGTTATCAGACCGTCCTGAACTTCATGTCCTTGGCCTCAACCATCTCCTCTTCTGTGCTCACTGTAGCTTATCTGACAAGATCCCCTGTCTTTCTCTCCCTCCTAGCTGTAACCCACTGCAAAAGCATAATGTATAATATGTCACACATACACACACTCTTATTTTCTTTGGGTTATTCAGTATATACTTTAAGCCACTTTTACGTGGCCGTTCCTGATCCCTGTTCATCACCACCTCAGTCATTGTATTATTTTCCCCAATTCCATTCATACAATTATGGTACAAAGGTACACTACTGCCACATGTATATGTTGACAACATGACGCATATATAGCAACAACACAAGGCAGTTGTAATATTTACCTGCAGGCATGGCTAACGCTTGTTGTGCTAACGTCCGTGCGGCTTAGCGTTAGCTAGTTCTAAACTTGTGAAAACCGAACAACATCCCCCGTCTAAGCGTTTGTTTCACATTTCAGATCTTTGAATTCTTGGTTACGTCCGGCTTTGTAAAAATCGGCCCGCCTAACGACAAATTGTACCCACCTTCACTCCTAGCTAGCTAACCACAGCTAGCTACTCGGCTAGCTATACCGGTATACGCTATATCTCTCTCTCTTTAAAATATATCTATTAGGGATGAGCCGAGTACTGCTGAACGAGTATCCGGTACGTGATAAAGCACTTTTGCCCGAGTACAGTATTACGATATAATATGAGTCAATACTCCGTGCTCGGATTGAATAAGTCTCCACGGATGTGTCTCACGTTCTGTGATAGGCTAGTCCCAGCGCCCTCCCTACCACTATTCTGTGATGCTAGTCCCAGTGCCTCTCCCTTACACTATTCTGTTAGGCTAGTTCCCAAGCGCCCCACCTCCTACACGAGACTGTCTGGTACCGTGGGATTGTCAGACATGGTGATGGTAAAATGGGCCTCGCGTTGCATCTCTGCCTTTGGAGTTTTTTTGTTGTTGTTTTTTAAACTGCCTGCTGGCTCTAAACAGTTTTTTGAGTGTCTGAAACTTTCCTTGCTGTGGTTTTAAAAAAAAATAAAAGGGAGTTCGGTATAAATAAATAATATTACAAATTAAGATACACACCCACACCCATTCCACACGCTGTCAGTAAATATGTTCTAATCGCAATAAATAACATTTCTGATCACCCAAATCAATTGCATGCTTAAATCACATACCGGTTAAAGCCCCGCCCATTTTCAGAGAACCTGCCCCACTTCCGGGTTAAATCTGACACACTAGGGTTTAGGCCCCGCCCAGTCCGGTACGATACGGATACAGATAATTCATGTGTAAACACGAGACAATACAGATACAGATATAAGGCTGTACCGCTCATCCAATATATTATCAATACTGTATATGTGCTTATGTTAGCTATATATTATAGGCATCATGTAATGTATGTAGTACTATAATTTGCCTGAACACTCTTTCTTACACCTGTTCTCTTCTATCTCTCTCGTAAACTCTCAATGGTTCTCTCTAAGCTGGTGGCCTATCGTTCCATTTGTGTTGACTCAGCAATGCATGTGGGAGACAAGCAAACCACTGTAACATATGAACTTACTTTTATCGTAGCTTTTATGTTATTGTACTTTTCACTATCAAAATTGACAGGGGATAAACATGTTTGAATGTTTATTCACAACAATCAATAGTGCAAATTCGTTGGAAAATTCAAACCATGCACATGGCTTTAACCGCAAAGATATTTTAACAGAAAACTAACAGTTTTTTTAAAACCCCCCCCTCAGATTATGGGTGCCTCTTCCCTCTGAACTCGTCCGAGTCGGATCTACCTGGACGTCCTGTTCTCCCGGCGTCCATCAGCACCTGTTCGCCATCTCTCTGGATCGTACATTGGCATACGCAACCCTATCCACCACAGCCGCTTCAACTTCCCACCCAGGCCCGCATCAAGAGCACGGCGTGTGGACCCTCTCATCGGTATGACACACACACTCACACTACCCCATACTCAGAACCACCTACAACACATACTCCGGCACTACACACACCAAACACACCTCACCTCCTGGGCACTGACTAACACATCCTGTTTCCATGGCCATAATTGAAAACCTGGCGTGTGTTAAAGGTGGCACAGCCAATTCTGCATGGATTTGTTGGGTATTTCTGTAGTTTAACTTTATTGTGAATCCATATTGATACATGGGCCGGGTCAACGTTTGCGAGAGGCCGTTGGGCGCCCCGGGCCTTGATTGGACATGTGCATTAAACCGCAGAGGCAAGAACTGCAGGAAGACCCATTCACGGAACAGACAGGGTCATACACATGAAGGGGCTAAATAATTCACCCCATTTAACCCAATTTCAACCAAAAACTGATGGTTTGCAGTTTCTGACTGTCTTCCTCAGATGAGTTTGTCTTTCATAGCATACAGGAAGAAAACCATTAACCTCCATGTTTTCCTTGGGTCAAATTGATAGTTTTCTTCCTTATCAATGTTCTTTTTAATTACCCAAAAACATGATTGATTCCACCAACGCTCATGGCAAGTCCATCTCTAACTTTCATATTGTTATCTCTATTCAATTGTATAAGCATGTGAAAAAAAAATTGCAGTGTTTGGGAATAGTATTGATTAAAAGGTTGACATATTCCGTCTGGCGATTATCCATCAACTCCCTCCCTTTTAATTTTAGACTAATAATTCTAATTTCCTGCTTCTGAACTCTACGATTAGGTTAAATGGTCCTATAATGAGGTTTTATTGTATCAGGTAAATTCCAAACTAACTGTCAAACCAAAGTTTGCAAAGTTAGGTGGGCTGACGTATTTTGGAAACTTTAAAAAAAAAGTGTCAACTGTTGAAAACATCAATACATAGCGGCGACAGTTTTGATTTCAATTTTGACAGGAAAAACCACACGAGGGTGGTAAAAATTTCTTTATCTAAAAAAATATTTCTTTTATTCCAAATTACCACAGAAGAAGGATGATTCAATGCAACGCTCTTTGCACCTACATTAAATCACTTTCATTTGAATTCAGGGTGTAAATCGAAATGGTTTCCAAATCACATCCGGACAAACCATCCACTCACATACACTCTCTCTGATCCTTAAACTATTATTCCATAATTATATTTCTGCTTTATTAGTTTAAATATTAGGTATAGGATTCATTATAAATGATGGGTTATTGACCCTGGTCTCATAAAATACTGTAAACTAGTAGTAGTAAGGTTGTGGTAGTGAATAAAAAAATAATAATAATGGTGGTTGAAATATTCAATGTTCAAAAAAAGGTAAAAATATTGAGTGTTTCTCTGGTTTGACCTGGAGGACAACACAAGGGTTAATTAATTCCACCAGTTCTTTCACAGTCATTTATACGGGGATAACGGCTATGCCCGGTTATTCACTCCCCTACCCACACCCTGGTCCTGCTGCGTTAAAACTCATCGACTGTGTGGAACAGAGCGTCAGAGAGAGCGGGCGAAACATAGATCTGTATTTTAGTTCCCGCTGCTGAAAGAACCATCAGTGATTGTTAAACTTTTCTAGGATGAGCCGAGTACCGCTGAAACGTATCCCGGTACTGATAAAGCACTTTTGCCGCGTACCGTATTATACGAGTAATATGATTCAATATCTGGTACTTGATTGAATAAACTCCCTCAACTGCCGCGCGGCGTTTTTGATAGTCACAGCGCCCCCTCACACACGCTCGTGCTAATTCACACACACAGAACACGGAGAACAGCGCTCCCTCTCTCCTCTCCTCTCCTAGTCTCCCCTTCTCCTCTCTCTCTTTCTCTCTCTCTCTCTCTGTTAGGTAGCGGGGTGTAGTGAGCTGTGGAATTGTATTTTTCTACTGTCTTTTTCTTGTTTTGGATAGGGGGTAAAACTTTGTGTTCGGTTGGTTTTATGGTTTAGGTCAGTTTTAGTTTTACTTTGCGGCATTTTCTGTTGGTAGTTTTGGTTTTTTTGTGGTTTGTGTCTCCTCCGGCGCTCGCCGGTCGTGTGTGCAGCCAACATGGGAATGTAGAGGTTTCTCCACGCTCACCAGGAAGCCTGGCACAAGATCATCCTAGCTTCCCGGGTAGCGTGGAGACATCGGGTTAGCCGTGGGGGAGTAGTTCGGCACGGTAGCATTAATCGGGGCTTCCACTCCTTGACCGGGAGGGAAGTACCGGGTCACGGTCGGTCTCACCGTGATTGAAATGTTTGTGCAGTGCTGCCGCTCATCACCGGCCACGAAGGTGGGTCCTGTTCAAACGTGCCCCCCGTTCATCTCTGAGAGTTTCTCAGTAGAAGAGTTGTCCCAGACACTGGAGGATAGTTTCTCCGTTAAAAAGACCCGTCTTGCTGTAGATCTCCGTTACTGAAGCACGTAGTGTCTCACCGGAGACAGGTCTCATATGATACTGAATCATCGAACGAGGAACTCACTCCCTTCCATGTAAGTAGATGATTATGATGTGATCGGGAGAGTGGCACAGCATATCTGTATCTTCTGTATCTGTTTACCACATGAATTTCTGTAAATCCGATCCGTACTTGGACTGGGCTGGGCCTAAACCGGAAAGAATAGATCCCGAACCGGAAGTGTGTCGGGTTGTCTGAAATGGGCGGGGCTTTACCCGTATCTTATTTTAAGCCATGGTTTAATTGAGTATTGGGTGGATCAGAATTGTTCCTATTTATTGCTGTTGACACTATGTTACATGACAGCATCAGCATTGACTCAGACCAGTGTGTTGCCATGGTACACCACGCACTATATAGGTACGTATATAACAATTTTTGGCAACAATAAATACCACTGTGGTTGCAATCATTAATAAATTGTATGAAAGATTTTCATACTCAATAATATCACTTTCTTTTTTCAACTCAATGCAATTTTCACCTTCCTATCACAGCGCCCATCACTCACTCCTACAACAAGAGTTATCTCCAGACAACTGACAGATTCAACCCCCGCCATAATTTACAAGGACCCACAGTTCTAGTCGTCCCTCATAGCAAGCACCGTGCGCCGTGGCGGGAAAAACTTCCTTTTAGGCAGAAACCTCGGTCAACCCCATGCTCTTGGTAGCGTGCTGACCTGGCCGGACCGCTCCGGCTCCCGTTCTACTTTTAGAGACTCTAGGAACCAACCGTAACCCTGCATTCTGGAGCGTAGTGCTCTCAGCCGGTTGTATGTACCTATAAGCTCTTTAAGAAAGATGAGCCTGAACCATGAGAGCTTTGGAGGTGAGAAGAAGATTTTAATTAATCTGGATTTTACAGGAAGCCAGTGCGAGAAGCTAAACGGAAAACGTGAGTCTCTTTTTCCTGGTTCCTGTCAGAACACTTGCTGCAGCATTCTGGATCACTGAAGAGTCTTTGGCTTTTTCTGGGGCTTTACTCATATCTTTTTGGGGGGTTCTTTTTTATTTTTCCAACAGGTGTGTGTGATTGTGTGTCTATGAGTGATAAGAAATACAGAGAGAGAGAGAGAGAACGAAACCGATAAGAGAGGGGGGCGGGGGGTTGGAATGTGTTTGTGTGTGTACTTATTTGGTAATATTTATTATTTACCGCACTGCCTTTTAATTTTTTTTTATAAAACACAGCAATAAGTTTTTCAACACTCAAAAAAACTGGTTAGAGCCCTCCGGCAGTTTAAAAAAAACAACAACAAAAAAACTTCCAACGGCGAGATGCAAAACCCGTCGCATTCCTAACCAACACCCATGTCTGAACACTCCCCACGGTTACCAGAAGTCTTCTGGTTGCTAAGTACTAGTTGAACCAAAGTTTAAAACAAACTGAATGCTTAAGAAACCTAATGTTAACGGAAAGCCGCGCACCAATAGAGATGTTCACTCTCCGTGTCCTGAGCTGCGTGAAAGAGAATTCCTGAGTGCCCTGTTCATCACCACCTCAGTCATTGTATTATTTTCCCACAATTCCATTCAATACAATTATGGTACAAAAGGTACACTACTGCCACATGTATGATGTTGACAACATGGACGCATATATAGGCAACACCAAAG
>NC_045736.1:223679-225239 GCF_008692095.1 Etheostoma spectabile | reverse complement strand
CAGTTGAATATTTACCTAGCGGCTAGGCTAACGTCTGTTGTTTCTAACGTCCGGCGGCTTCGCGTTAGCTAAGCGAAAGGACCTAGCTAGCTAACCTACAGCTAGCTAGCTCGCTAGCTATACCGGTATGCTAGCTATATCTCTCTCTCTTTAAATATATCTATTAGGGATGAGCCGAGTACTCGGCTGAAACGAGTATCCGGTACGGATAAAGATAGCTATCTACAGGAACTAGTGTCGGGGAGTGGCCGCTGGGGACTAGACTATCACGACGGAGACACATCGTGGAGACTTAGTCAATCCGAGCCCGGATCATTGTGACTCATATTACCTTCGTCTAATACGTGTTAACTGGCAAAAAGTGCTGTATCCATACCGGAGACTCAGTTTCAGCCGAGGTACGGGCTCATCCTAATAGATATATTTAAAGAGAGAGAGATGTAGCATACCGGTAGAGTCTAGCGAGCTAGCTAGCTGCTA
Organism: Etheostoma spectabile; assembly: GCF_008692095.1. Lineage (NCBI taxonomy): Eukaryota > Metazoa > Chordata > Actinopteri > Perciformes > Percidae > Etheostoma > Etheostoma spectabile. The sequence goes on along the minus strand of NC_045736.1, from coordinate 224,759 downwards.
GGTTAGGATAGCTAGGTAGGAGGGGGTAAAATGTTGTCCGTGTTAGGCGGGCCGATTTTTCAAAGCGGACGTAAACCAAGAATTCAAAGATCTGAAAGTGAAACACAGCTTAGGTGACGGGGGATTGTGTTCGGCTTTTAACAAGGGTTAGGAACTAGCTCACGCTAATGCCGAAGGAGTTTGCACACCGCGTTATTAGCCTAGCTGATAGGTAAATATGACAACTGCTTTGTTGTCTGCCTATATATGCGGCTGTTTCAACATCAACATGTGGAAGTTCTAAGTATGTGACTTTTTGTACCATAATTGATGATGATGAAGTGTGGGAAAAATTACAATGATGAGGTGGGATGAACAGGGGGCACTCACGGAACGGCCACGTAAAAGCTGGCTTAAAAGTAGATACTGAATGAACCAAAGACTAAATAAAGAGGGTGGTATGTGTGCATATTAACATATGCTTTGCAGCTGGGGTTCCAGTAGGAGGGAGAGACCAGCCGGGCATCGTAGTCAGATAAGCTACATGGAGCAAGAAGAGGAGATGGTGAGGCCAAGGACAGGAAGTTTCAGGACGGTATGAATAACTCAGAGAACAGGACATTACAATAAGGAGGGAGTGAACTCGGCTGTCTGGTGAGGTAAAATGATAACTGAAAATAATAAGAAGAAAGAGGGAAAGAGGGCAGAGCAGAGAGTGTAACCCAGCCACAGTATAGCGCTGACCAATCAGGCCCCAATCAGGGGACACCAATAAAACTGAGCACAATATTGTTCTAGTGCGTTTGGGGCAGACCTCTGACTAGAAAAGTCTCCATCAGGTCGTGCACGTGTAACTGCGCGGATAACGCAGGTCTACTGTGGACCACAAGAAATAACGCTGGTATTCATCATGGAGGTCAGTCGTACCGTTTAGAGAAGGATGTCCCCAACAAATTTGGTGACCACCGCGTGATAACGTAATTGGTGACAGGGGAATCCAACTGGACTTGGCATTGTGTCCACGGTCCGGTTCAGCTCGCAACGGAGACATTCCCGAGCCCGTGAAGGGGGATATTCCTGAGCCGGCGATTATGCGAATAG
>NC_045736.1:223482-223654 GCF_008692095.1 Etheostoma spectabile | reverse complement strand
AGTCACAGTGCCTCTCCCTTACACTATTCTGTGATAGGCTAGTCCCAGCGCCCCTCCCCTACACGAGACTTCTGGTAACGTGGGGATTGTTCAGACATGGTGATGGTAGAATGGGACTCGCGTTGCATCTCTGCCGTTGGAGTTTTTTTGTTGTTGTTTTTTTTAAACTGCC
>NC_045736.1:223003-223131 GCF_008692095.1 Etheostoma spectabile | reverse complement strand
GTGGTAAACAGATACAGATACAGATACAGATAATGCTGTACTCGCTCATCCCTAATATCTATCAATACTGTATCTGTCTATATGTCTAGCTATATATATAGGCTATCTATGTATATGTATGTATTATC
>NC_045736.1:216211-222978 GCF_008692095.1 Etheostoma spectabile | reverse complement strand
CAAATGTGTTCTCGTCCTTATGAGGACCTCATAGCCATGAGGGCCAATGACGGGCGCTTCTACCATGTTTAACTGGCTTCCTGCACATGCCTTGGCATCTTAGCCTTCAATGTCGGGTTTGCTCTTTCCAAACATTACACTGTGGGAATTGGAGGATAAACTGGATCCGAAGGCATGAGTGATTCCCAGGGAATGTTTGACTTATTTAGTAGTTTGTTTTTTAAAAATGTGTGCCATTAGTCTGACCCTGGATTTGCCTGGGGACCCCATACCTCGGGATGAGTTCATTTTTGAGCATTTCACCACGTTGTGCGCCTCTTTCGGGGAATGGATATCTACCCACCTAGAGAACCTGTCTACCATCACCAGAAGATACCTTTTCACCATTACAACATTTGCTGCGCCATATTCAGGATAATCTAAATGATTATCTGGAAAAAACAAGCTGTGGGGATGGGTACGCTCACTGGAGTGTGGTGTATGGGTTTCGTGAAATTATGCTCTTTTTCCACCACAACCTGCATTCCTGACAAAAATGTGTCACAATGTCCCTCAAAATTGGTGGTGCACACCACAGCTCAGACAGATCAGGAGAGTCGTTTTCTGTCCTGCATGTGTGGTCGTGTGCGCAGTACAACATTCTGCACCATCTCGGCTGATGCTGCTATCTTTCCGTGCTGAGACCTCCATATCCCATCTTTGTCTTTTGTGGCGCCGCTCCGCTGCCACTGATTACATTCATAGATCCTGGACTGTATCAGCCTTAGGAGGGTACATCAGTACATTCGTCTCCCCTTTTTTCTGGAAAATAAAATGGCATTGAGGAAAAAGCAATTGTTTACAGAAAAATCAATATGGAAATGGGAGTGAGGAGTCTGGGGAGGTAGTGTCTCTTGCCCTTGCAGGCACTTTTGAGGTCAGAGAGGCGGCCTCGGACTTGTTGGCCATAGGGAGGGGGGCGGTTTGAGGGGGGTTTTTGAGACAGCGATGAGTTTGTGGTATAGTCAGGGAATGTGAGCGGCTGTATCCGTGTTGAGGCCAGAAAAGACAGCAGTCTGCAAAAACAAAAAACAATGTGAGGGGATTATGACTGTTGGGGGTTCTGTGAGACTGTCATTTGTTTTAGGCTTTGATGGGCTTGGGATTTTTAATTCTTCAAGTTGTTTCTTTAACATTGAGTGGTAGTCCCTTTTTTAATTCATCTTCTTGTTGCTCTGCCCCTTTTGGTGTTTTTGGACAGGAAATGACGCACATTCTCTGCCCATGTGCATCGGTCATTGTTTTGCAGGCCCTAATACTACTCCTCCCTAACTGTGTTCTGAAAAAACTGCGCTGTGTGGGTAATCCCCCCTAGACCCAGCGGGGAAAACAGCGCCACGTGGCGTGGGGAACTGTGGTCCCCACGGGCTCGGCCGAGCAGAGCACGCTGCCAAATCTTTTTGCCTCTATTGAATACTAGGCTCAAAATTTTCATCAACTTAGTCTTTTTTAAATCATGCCATGCTGAGCATGATTCCCCAAAGCTGAGGAGGGTATAATGCGGTGCAGCAGGTCGCCGCAAATGCCCATAGGGGGTGCATGGAGGGTTGAGATTGCAGGCCAACTGAGGCGATGCGAGGGGGGAACAGTTGGGTGGTCCAGCCCCCTCTGGTAGGCAGCTAGCACAATGAGCGTTCTTTATCTGCTCCCATTACTTCCCAATACTGCTCTGAGATCTCCAAAAACAGCAGCTGAACTCCTGCTGATAAGGACTTAATGAAACGATGAGGAAGGAAATGCTCAGACCTCCTGGTCAGGGAGGGGAAGTTTGACACAGAGAATCTAAGTCACCAAAACTGTAAGGGTTTGTAAACGTCAACAGTCCCTCCCTCCTCCTATGGGTCTGGAAGTGGGCATTGTAGCCCAGCCTCTGGGTGTGGCGCGTCTGCTCTCCCTCATGAGACATGTACGTTAGCGCAGCTGCTCTTGCTGCTTTTTTTATCTCTATGAATCGTTTGTTAGTTTTTTCCCTTATGCTAGTGGATCTTCGCAGCAAGAACTCGTTCAGGGCCGTCCTCGTTGGAAATTGACTCTTAAATGTGGCCTGACAAAAAAACGGTCTTGAGGGAACTTTGTGATCTGATCGGGGGCCTGGTTTATGTCGTTTTTTCTTCCCTAGAGCGGAGCTTCTGTAGTGTGGCTCACTTAGCCCTGCTGTCTGTCTGGACTGTTCGATCATTCCTATTCCTGAGTCTTGGTAGGTTAGGTACTTATGGTGAGGTGGACTGGGTGCTTTTCTGACATGTGAAAATGCTACTGGATTTTGTTGGGCAAAAAGACGCTGAATATGGGGTACTAGCTTGCTGGGGCGGCGGGGACTGCTAGACCTGGTTTGTGGTGGAGCCGCGCTGCTCCCACTGGCGCCTTGGACTGTACCATTAAATTTAGATAACATTTAAATTCCTGTACGCGGCCCTCTAATGCGGTATCACGTAAGGGTGCCTGTGGTACGGTCTATTGTAATGCATGGCGTAAATGGGCAGTTACACACTGGGGCTGGACTGTGGGTTTGATGCCGTTGGGACTGTACTACGGGCGTGCAGGTGGAGCGGGAAATTCTTAGGTTCTTATATCTGGAGAAAAAAGGGTTTGTTGGGGGGGGCCGCTCAGGGGCATGCGGGGTTTTCTGCGCAACGGTTTATTCTGGTTCAGCTTCTTCTCAGTTGAGTGAATTTTGTATTTGGTTTTGTCAATCCCAATGTTCTGTAGCATTTCGTAATTTTCAACACCACCCATAGTTTCTCTTCTGCGCTTCATATCCTTCTGCTTTGGTTTGTCAATTAAACATTTTCTTTTCTTTCCTCTGACTGCTCTGCCTTTCCGCATGACTCCAACTGTACTTTTTTCATACTACATATTTCATATCCTTTTCCGGGGGCGCGGCCCCTTCTCCCTCAATCCATCCTCTCCTACTCCCATTCGGTCATCAACTATCTTTTGCATACTTTCTCCTCTCCTTTTACTGCATACTTTTCACTGCCCCTACAACACTTTACATAAGGGGTCGTCATTTTTCACAAAAATAAGCAGTGGAAAAAATCCAACAAGCCAACCACAACAAAAATCACACATGCAAACAACGAACAACTTTTCATTAAGACTCATATAGACGGCCTTTGAGGTAATCTCTATATCTTTACAACTTAAAAAGTGCCACCTCTACTCCTTCGCACTCAAATACACTTCGCGGTGGACTCGTAATATTACATGACAATCTGTTAACTGCAATCTTTTCAGGATGTTCAACACGAACACAAGGGTGGCAATCACAATCACTCATCTGAAAACTATTGTCCTTAGCAGTCTCACTCGTACAACAATCTGGACGTATTTCCTCCTGACGTATTGTCCCTTTTCCTATCCTACCGCCACCCGTATTATCCCAATTCTCTTACAACTCTTAGTTGTTTTCTTCGTTAATAACGATCAGCACTGCCCCAACATTTCATCTGTTTATATCCCTTAATTACGCCACATTCAATCAATACTTTCGCTTTTAAAACAACACTTACGGACAGTGAAAGGGATAACATCAATTGTAGTTCAGCTCCAATAACAGAATTTTGATTTTAAACGGCTTATGACTACCTTTTTTGTTGAGAGCTCCAGTGATCACACCAACGAGCGTCTCAGTGTAGTCAGTATCGCCGCTCAGTCCCCTGTAACGGGCTGAGGGATGTCAGTCCGGTGGCTAGCTGAACCGGACCGGTGGACACAATGACCACGGTCCAGTTGGATTCCCCTGGTACCAATTAAGTATCACGTCGGTGGGGTCACCATTATTGTTTTGGGGAATCCTTCTAATAATGACGAATGAACTCCATGAGGAATTAAACAGCGTTTTTATTGTGGCAACAGATGAAATGCGTTTCCGAGGCAGTTACCACAGGCAACGGACCGATGGAGACTGTCTGAGTACAGAGGTCCACCAAAAGGCACTTAAAAATGATTGTGCTCAGCGGTATATTGATTCCCTGTGGTGGATGATTGGTCAGCGCTATAGTTGATGGGTTACACTCTCTGCTCTGCCTCGTCCTCTTTTTACCTTATTTTCAGTTATCATTACCTCAACCAGACAGCATGCGTCCAAATCCTCCTTCAGTTGTGTATGTCCATGATTCGGAGTTAGTCAGACCAGTCTGAACTTCAGTGTCTCTGGCCCACCATCTCCTCTTCCTGTTGCTCACGTGTAGCTTATCTGACTATAGAAGCCCTGTGCTGTCTCTCCCATCCTACGCTGTAACCAGCTGCAAAGCATAAGTATAATATGCACATACACACACATTTATTTAGGTCTTTGGTAATTAGTTCTATAATTAAGCCAGCTTTTACGTGCAGTTCTGAGGTGCCCTGTTCATCACCACCTCATAATGGATTAGTTCCTTCCCACCATGCATTCAATATCAAGTTTGGTACAAAAGGTACACTACTGCCACATTGTATGAGTTTGACAACAGGGACGAATATATAGGCAACACCAAAGTGCAGTTGAAATTTACCGGATCCTAAGGCGACTGGCTGTTGGTAATGTCGACGGCGGCTAGCGTTAGCTAGTTCTAAACTTGGAAAAGTCGAACAACAATCCCCGTCTAAGAGGCGTGTTTCACTTCAGATCTTTGAATGATCTTGGTTACGTCGGCTTTGAGAAAAACGGCTCCGCGATAACAGGACAAATTGTACCCACTCTCCACCTAGCTAGCTAACCATCAGCTAGTCTAGCGTCGCTAGCGTATAACCGGTATTGCTAGATATATCATCTCTCTCTTTAAAATATTCTATTAGGGATGGCCGAGAGTACTCGGGTTGAAAAACGTAGTATCGTGTTGGATATAAAGCACTTTTGCCGAGTAAACAAGATTATACGAGTAATAGAGAATATCCGTGCGCGGATTGAATAAGTCATCCATCGGACTGTGTCTCCGTTCTGGTGATAGGACTAGTCCCAGCGCCATCACCACTAACTATTCTAACCGTGATCACAGGTAGTCACAGTGCCTCTCCCTTACACTATCTCGTTGTAGGCAGTAGCCCAGCGCCCTCACTACACGAGGATTCTGGTAACGTGGGTATTGTTCAACATGTTGATGGTAGATGGGTCGAGTTGCATCTATGCCGTGGAGTTTTTTTTGTTGTTTGTTTTTTTAAAACTTCGCTGGCTCCAACAGTTTTTTTGAGTTGTACTGAACTTTCTTGCTGTGTTTTATAAAAAAAAAAAAGGGGTTGCGGGGGTATGATATTAAATAAATGTGTTATCCATTAATTAAGATACACCACACAAACACACATTCCACGCTGTCAGTAAAATAGTTTTCAACTCAGCCAATAAATATACAATTTCTGATAAAACCCAAATCAATTGCATGATTAAGAAACATACCGGTTTAAAGCCCCGCCCTATTTCGATATGACAAACCTTGGACCACTTCCTAGTTTTTTTGGTTTAAATTACTACCACTTATGGGTTAGGCCACCGCCCAGTCACCTAGTTAACCCCACAAGATCACGCGATACAGATAATTCATGTGTAAACAGATACAGGAACAGTACAGATTAAGCTGTACTCGTCATCCCTAAAAATATCTATCATACTGGTAGTCTGTCTATATGTCTAGATATATATATAGGCTATTACATGTGATAGTATGTATTATCTATAATCTGTTGCTGAACACTCTTCTAACACTGTTCTCTCTATCTCTCCTGGAACTCTCAATGGTGCTCCAAGCTGGCTGGGCCTATACGTACTCTTGTGACGCATGCAATGCATTGTGGGAGTGAAAAGCAAACCATCTGTAAAATAGGACCTACTTTTCGTTATGTATTTTAGTATGTGATACTTTCAATATCATATACAGGATAACAGTTTGAATGTTTATTACCAACAATCAATAAGTGCAAATTCGTTGGAAAATTCAACCTGCAACATGGGCTTTAACTCAAAGATATTTTAACAGAAAACTAAACAGTTTTTTACCCCCCCGCAGATTATGGGTGGCCGCTTCCCTCTGAACTCTGTCCAATCTGGATCTACCTGGACGTCCTGTTCTCCACGGCGTCCATCATGCACCTGTGCGCCATCTCTCTGGATCGGTACATTGGCATACGCAACCCGATCCACCACAGCCGCTTCAACTCCCACACCAAGGCCCGCATCAAGATCACGGCGGTGTGGACCATCTCAGTCGGTAGGAACACACACTCACACACACACATACTCAGACACACATACACACATACTCAGGCACACACACACACAAACACACACCTCCTGGGCACTGACTTACACCATCCTGTTTCATGGCCAGAATATGAAAACTCTGCGTGTGTGAAAGGTGGCAACAGCCAAATTCTGCATGGATTGTTGGGTAATTTCCTGTAGTTAACTTTATTGTGAATCCATATTGATACATGGGCCGGGTCAACGTTTGCGAGAGGCCGGATTTGGCCCCCGGGCCTTGAGTTGGACATGTGCATTAAACCGACAGAGGCAAGAACTGTCAGGAAGACCCATTAAGGACAGACAAGGAGTCATAAACAGGGAAGGGGGCTAAATAATTCACCAAATTTAACCCCAAGTTCAACCAAAAAAATGATGGTTTGCAGTTTCTGACTGTCTTCCATCAGAGTGCAGTTTGTCTTTCATATCATACAGGAAGAAAACCATTAACCCTCATGTTGTCCTTGGGTCAAATTGATCAGTTTTCCTGTATCAATGTTCTTTTTAATTA
>NC_045736.1:215933-216201 GCF_008692095.1 Etheostoma spectabile | reverse complement strand
CATGATTGATTCCACACAACGCTCATTGGCAAGTACACATCTCTACTTTCATATTGTTATCTGCTTATTCAATTGTATAGCATTTGAAAAAAAAATTGAAGTGTTTTTGAAATAGTATTGATTAAAAGTTGACATATTCCAGTCTGCGATTATCCATCAACATCCATCCCTTTAATTTTAGACTAAATAATTCCTAATTTCTGCTTTTCTAACTCTAACATTAGGTATAATGTCCTATAAATGAGGTTTATTGATCATAAATTCCAAA
>NC_045736.1:215090-215923 GCF_008692095.1 Etheostoma spectabile | reverse complement strand
AAACTAAAGTTAATAAGTTAGTGCTACGTAGTGTTGGAAACGTTAAAAAAAAAGTGTCAACTGTTGAAAACATCAATAAATAGCCAACAGTGTTGATTTTCAATTTTGACAGGAAGACAACACAAGTGTTAAAAATGTCTTTATCTAAAAAAAGGATTTCTTTTTAACCAAATTACCACAGAAGAGGATGGATTCAATGCAACGCTCTTTGCAACTACAATTAATCACTTTCATTGAATTTCGGGTGTAAATAGAAATGGTTTCAAATCAGCATCCTGACAAACTCATCCACTCAACATACACTCCTCTGATCTTAACTATTAGTCCAAATAATTCATAATTTCTGCTTTATTAGTTTAAATATTAGGTATAATTCAATATAAATGAGGGTTATTGACCATGGATTCCATAAAAGTACTGTAAAACTAGTAGTAGTAAGGTGGTGGTAGTGAAATAAAAAAATAATAATAATGTGTTGAAAATATCAAATGTCAAAAAAAGGTAAAAAATAATTGAGTGTTACTCTTTTTGACCTGGGAGGACAACACAAGGGTTAATTAATTCCACCAGTTCTTTCACAGTCATTTATACGGGGAGAACTGGCATATGCCGGTTATTCACCTCCCCATACACACCCTGGTCACTGCTGCGTTAAAACTCAGCGACTGTGTAGGAAAACAGAGCGTCAGAGAGAGCGAGGAGAACAGTATGAATCTGTATTTTAGTTCCAAGCTGCTGAAAGAAAACCATCAGTGATTGTTAAACTTTTCTAGGGATGAGCCGAGTACTCTGCTGAAACGAGTATCCGGTACTGATAAAGCACTTTTGCCGAG
>NC_045736.1:214921-215080 GCF_008692095.1 Etheostoma spectabile | reverse complement strand
ATACGAGTAATATGAGTCAATATCTGTACTTGGATTGAATAAAACTCCTCAACTGGCCGCGCTGCGTTCTGTGATAGTCACAGCGCCCCCCTACACACACGCTCGGCTAATTCACACACACAGAACACGGAGAACAGCGCTCCCTCTCTCTCTCTCTCT
>NC_045736.1:214612-214911 GCF_008692095.1 Etheostoma spectabile | reverse complement strand
TCTCTCTCTCTCTCTCTTTCTCTCTCTCTCTCTCTGTGAGGAGCGTGTGTCAGTGAGCTGTGGAGAGTTGTATTTTTCTTACTTTTCTTTTTTCTTGTTTTTGATATTTTTACTTTGTGTTAGGTTGGTTTATGGTTTAGGTCAGTTTAGTTTTACTTTGTGGCATTTTCTGTTGGTAGTTTGGTTTTTTTTGGTGGTTTTGTCTCCTGCCGGCGTCTCGCCGGTCGGTGTGTGCAGCCAACATGGTGAATGGAGAGGGGTTCTCCACGCTCACCAGGAAGCATGGCATCAAGATCAGT
>NC_045736.1:214468-214602 GCF_008692095.1 Etheostoma spectabile | reverse complement strand
CGTGTAGCGTGGAGGACATCGGGTTAGCCGTGGGGGAGTAGTTCGGGCACGGTAGCATTAAGTCGGCCACTCCTTGACCGGGAGGAGAAGGTGAACCGGGTCATCGAGGCGGGCCTCACCGTGAGTGAAATGTT
>NC_045736.1:213197-214443 GCF_008692095.1 Etheostoma spectabile | reverse complement strand
TTGCATTGCTGCCCTCACTCAACCGGCCACGAGGTGGTCCTGTCAAACGTGCCCCCCGTTCATCTCCTCTGACTAGTTCTCAGTAGAGACAGTTGTCCAGACACTGGAGGATGTTTCTCCGTTAAAAAGAGCCACGTCTGCTGTAAGTCTCCGTTACTTAAGGCACGTAGTTGTCTCACCGTAGACAGGTCTATATGATACTGAATCTCCGAACGAGGACTCAACCTCCGCTCCATGTTTAAAGTAGATATTATGAATACGTGATAGGGAGGAGTGGAGCACAGCATTATCTGTCTGTATCTGTTTACCACATGAATTATCTGTACCGGATCCAGTACTTGGACTGGGGGGCCTAAAAACCCGAAGTAAGCGATCCAAACGGAGTGGGTCGGTTGTCTTGAAATGGGCGGGGCTGGAACCAGTATCTTGTTAAGCATGTAATTGATATGTGTTGATCAGAATTGTTATATTTATTGCGATAGAAAACTATTTACATGACAGCATCAGCAAGTGACTTCAACCCGTGTTGATTGCCATGGTAACAACGAACCTATATAGGCCTACAGTATATCACACGTTTTGCAACAATAAATCACCTGTGGTGGCATCATAATAAAGGGAATGAAGATTTTCACATCCTGCATATATAACTTTCTTTTTTCATTCAATTCAATTTTGATTTATAGATCAATTCCTAACAATACGTTATCTCACAGACACTGTACAGATAGACACACACCAGAATTTACACAGGACCCCAACCAGTTCTAGTCGTCTCCTCCGAGCAAGCACAGTGGCACAGTGGCGAGGAAAAACTTCCTTTTAGGCAGAAACCTCGTCAGCACCAGGCTCTTGTAGGCGGTGTCTAGCCTGCCGAACGCTCGGTCTCCCTTTCTACTTTTAGAGACTCTAGGAACACCAGTAACCCTTCATTCTGGGAGCGTAGTGCCTCTCGCAGGGTTGTAAGGTACTATAAGCTCTTTAAATAAGATGGGAGCCTTTCTCAGTAGAGAGTTGTCCAGACACGGGAGGATAGTTTCTCCCGTTAAAAAGATCCCGTCTGGCTGTAAGTCTCCGTTACTGAAGCACGTAGTGTCTCACCGGAGACAGGTCTATATGATACTGAATCATCGGAACGAGGAACTCAACCTCCGCTTCCATGTTAAAGTAGATGATTATGAATACGTGATAGGGATGAGTGAGCACAGCATTATCTGTATCTGTATCTGTTTACCACATGAATTAT
>NC_045736.1:212780-213187 GCF_008692095.1 Etheostoma spectabile | reverse complement strand
CCGGATCCGTACTTGGACTGGGCGGGGCCTAAACCGGAAGTAATCAGATCCAAACCGGAAGTGGGTCGGGTTGTCTTGAAATGGGCGGGGCTTTAACCAGTATCTTATTTTAAGCATGTAATTGATATGGGTTGATCAGAAATTGTTATATTTATTGCTGATTAGAAAACTATTTACATGACAGCATCAGCATTGAGCTTCAGACCAGTGGTGTTGCCATGGTAACAAACGAACTATATAGGCCTACAGTATATAACAAGTTTTGCAACAATAAATACAACAATGTGGTTGCAATCATTAAGTAAATTGTAATGAAGAGTTTTCATACTCAATAATATAACTTTCTTTTTTCAATTCAATTCAATTTTATTTATAGTATCAATTCCTAACAAGAGTTATCTCAAGAC
>NC_045736.1:211989-212394 GCF_008692095.1 Etheostoma spectabile | reverse complement strand
CAGACACTGTACAGATAGACACACACCAGAATTTACACAGGACCCCAACCAGTTCTAGTCGTCTCCTCCGAGCAAGCACAGTGGCACAGTGGCGAGGAAAAACTTCCTTTTAGGCAGAAACCTCGTCAGCACCAGGCTCTTGTAGGCGGTGTCTAGCCTGCCGAACGCTCGGTCTCCCTTTCTACTTTTAGAGACTCTAGGAACACCAGTAACCCTTCATTCTGGGAGCGTAGTGCCTCTCGCAGGGTTGTAAGGTACTATAAGCTCTTTAAATAAGATGGGAGCCATTTATTTATACCGCAACTGCCTTTTATTTTTTTTTATAAAACACAGCAAGAAAGTTTTCAACACTCAAAAAAACTGGTTAGAGCCAGCAGGCAGTTTAAAAAAAACAACAACAAAAAA
>NC_045736.1:211707-211953 GCF_008692095.1 Etheostoma spectabile | reverse complement strand
ACCAACACCATGTCTGAACAATCCCCACGGTTACCAGAAGTCTTCTGGTTGCTAAGTACTAGTTTGAACCAAAGTTTAAAACAAACCTGAAGCTGAAGAAACCCTAAATGTTAACGGGAAAGCCCGCGCACCTGAGAAGAGAGATGTTCACTTCTCCGTGTCCTGAGCGTGTGTGAGAACAGCCGGTCGGACACAACAACAGGAGGAATCTGTGTGTGTAGGGAGGGACGCTGGGACTAGCCTATC
>NC_045736.1:211409-211531 GCF_008692095.1 Etheostoma spectabile | reverse complement strand
GGAGGGGCGCTGGGACTAGCCTATCACAGAATAGTGTATTAGAGAGGCGCTGTGACTAACACTGCAGGCTCGTTCGAGATGAACTGCGCCTCGCCTGTAAAGTGGACGAGAGCAGGCGGCAG
>NC_045736.1:211140-211273 GCF_008692095.1 Etheostoma spectabile | reverse complement strand
TATCAGCTTGTACACAGTCTCCAGTTGTTTTAATTATGACAGCATAGCTGTCAAAGTGCTCTACATGAGATCTGCTGCTGATTTTAATTAACAACACACTGTAGATGATCCGTGATCTGAACGGATTTAGTCT
>NC_045736.1:210674-210774 GCF_008692095.1 Etheostoma spectabile | reverse complement strand
CGGCATGCAACGGGCGCCGATCGCCGGTGATCGATTCTGCGCAGACCCGGCTCATCTCGAACGAGCCTATTGACTAGCACTGTGACTAGCCTATCACAGA
>NC_045736.1:210250-210664 GCF_008692095.1 Etheostoma spectabile | reverse complement strand
AGTCAATGGAGACTTATTCAATCCGAGCCCGGATATTGACTCGCATTACTCGTATTATACTTGTACTCGGCAAAAGTGCTTTATCCATACCGGATACTAGTTTCAGCCGAGTATTCGGCTCATCCCTAATACGTGATTTTTGCTACTTCGTCGGGGATGAAATGTTTTGGTTGTGGGGAGGAGGAGCACACTGAGAGCCTGCCCGAGGCAGGGTGGCGCGGATCCTCTCTGTCCGGGTGGGGTGGCCGGTGCCGGGGCGGAGACGCCTGTTGCTCCACCGGATCTGCATCCGCTGCTGGGACGGTGGACCCCACACTATCGGGGGGGGGGGCTGCTGCCTCGGTGAGCAGCCAATGCCCGCTCCGCGTGCTGCTTGGCGGCGTGGGGGTGCCGTGTCTGACCAGATGCACCGGG
>NC_045736.1:207309-210240 GCF_008692095.1 Etheostoma spectabile | reverse complement strand
CTGTCGATACGCAGGGTGTTGGTGTGGATGTTGTGGGGGAGGTTGTGACTGAGGCTGTGTGTGAAAATGTGGGAGGGGTGGTGGGTGAGGGGCTGAAGTTGACAGTTTTACGCTTCCGGGTTTAAGTGTGTCTATGGGTCTGACAGGTGAGAAAAGGGACGCGCAGGAGGGGCAGTCGGGGAAGGCTGGGGTGATGAGGGACATGCAGGAGGGACAGTCAGGGGAGGCTGGGGTGATAAGGGACATGCAGGAGGGACAGTCAGGGGAAGCTGGGGTGATAAGGAATATGCAGGAGGGACAGTCAGGGGAGGTGCAGAATGTTGACATTCAATGTGTGCAGTGGAGTAAGCAGGTGGAGGTGGTAGAGATGGAGGAAGGAGAGTCTGCAGTTAAGACCTTACTCGCTCTAAACGCAGATGAAAGGCGACCAAGTCCCCCAGTGTGGCGACGACATGCAGAGTGAATGATGCGGGGGGGAAGACGGTCTGTATGGATGACAGTGAGAGTGGAGAATGTGTGTCTGATGAAAGTGAGATCCCCACTTTCAGTAGCAGTCAACGTCGACAGCTCTATACAACTGACAAAATTAAAAGTTTTCTGAGGCAAACTAAGAACCAGATTTCTTCCCGGACCTGGCTCTGTTCTGCTCCTCCATTAAGTTCCTCAGGAGCTGTCAGACGAGGCTGGCTTTAAAGCCCAGGAAGGCTTCAGACTGAAAAAACTGGTGCTCAAAGCAAAAAAACTAAAGAATGTTGATGATGGAGCATCCAATGGGTTTTCTAATTCATTTTTAGTTTTTAGTTTATGCTTTCCACATCTGCCTTACTATGGATGTTTTTAGAGTGGGGAGTTTAAATGTTAATGGAGCCAGAGATGTACGTAGAAGGGAAAGTATTTATGAAACTTTAAGACTGAAACATTTTATTATTATTTTAAAAATTTTATTTTTACAAGAGAATCACGCTGACTACAACAATGAGGCTGAATGGAGGAGGGAGTGGGAGGGGGAGGTGGTGCTGAGCCATAGGAACTCAACCAGTGGGGGGGTGGGCATCCTCTTTTCTAAGAGTTTTTCAAAAGTCTCTATTGAGGTGGAGCCGGTGGTGGAGGGCAGGCTGCTGGTGGTGACAGCAATGTTTGAGCGTTTTAAGGTTGTTTTTTTGAATGTGTATGCTCCAACGGGCCCTGAGAGGGTGGGGTTTTTACAGGTTTTAAACTCTACTTTAAGTGCTGTAAAGAATGTGGACTTTTTAATTTGGGGGGGGGGGGGGATTTTAATTGCACGGAAAATGATTGTTTGGACAGGAATCATTCCGAACCTCACGGTCCGTCCCAGAGAGAACTGAGACACATCCCGGGTACACATGACCTGGTGGATGTGTGGAGGAGGATGAATGGGGGGGACAGGCAGTATACCTGAGTGATGTTAATTTTAAGAGTGTGTTTAGGTTTTTCTGGAGTATTTATGTGACCAGGAAACCAGATTTTACCTCTCTGAGGCAGTGGTGGGATTGCGGGAAAGTAGAGATATCTGATACCTGATGTCGGATCAGGGAGGCGCCAAAAATCAGGGTAGCAGCTGTTGTTATGGTCCCGCTACACGTCCTGCGATGCCATGTTACATCCTACCACACTCTGCTACGCCCAGCTACGTCCTGCTGTGCCTTGTAACGCCCACAGTGCCCTGTTATGCTACAAAGAACTACTACAAACAAACTACTATTTAATTTATTTAATTTATTTTTTGTGACTGTTATTGCCACTCTTCATTCTAATCTCAACCGGCCCGTCAGACACCGCCTACCAAGAGCCTGGGTCTGTCCGAGGTTTCTGCCTAAAAGGAAGTTTTTCCTCGCCACTGTCGCACTGTTGCTTGCTCTGGAGGAAACTACTAGAACTGTTGGGTCCTTGTAAATTCTGGAGTGTGGTCTAGACCTACTCTATCTGTAAAGTGTCTTGAGATAATGCTTGTTATGAATTGATACTATAAATAAAATTGAATTGAATTGAATTAGATACGACAGCTCTGTCAGCAATACACTCTCAATGTCACGCGGGACATCACCGGGTCAATGAGAGATTTGGAGATTGAAATTGTGGAATTGCAAAAATTGGTAGATTCCACTGGAATTCGGGGTCATGTTGAAGATCTCCAATCGAAAGTCTGCCCTTAAGGACCTACTAGGCACCACGGTTCAGGGGGCATTGGTCCGGTCCCGGTTTCAGAATGTGGCGCTGATGGATGCCCCGACTAGTTTCTTCTTTGGTCTGGAGAAGAAAAATGGGCAGAGCAGAGCTGTTCATGCTCTATGCTCTGCTACTGGACCAGAACTCAGAGAGCCGGGGGAGATCAGGCGGCATGCAGTGGATTTCTACTCAGAGCTTTACAGCAGTGAGTACAGAGACAACGAGGAGCTGTTTGAGTCCTTCTCTGAAGGGTTGCCCAAAGTCCCGACGGACGTGAACGCTGAGCTTGAAGAACCTCTGGCTCTGGAGGAGCTGTTCACGGCACTGCAGAGTATGGAGGGGGGCAAGGCTCCCGGCATTGATGGGATCCCGGTGGAGTTTTATAGGGAGTTCTGGACTGACTTGGGTGGAGATCTGTTGTCAGTTTTTAATGAGAGTTTTAATGATATGTTGCTGCCACAGAGCTGCAGAAGGGCAGTTATAACTCTCTTACCCAAGAAAGGAGATCTGCAAGAGATCGGAAACTGGCGTCCTCTGTCTCTTCTCTGCACGGACTATAAGATCCTAGCCAAGGCTTTGGCCAACAGACTGAGAGGTGTGATGGAGTGGTGACCCATGTGGACCAGACATATTGTGTGCCTGGTAGGTCCATTCTGGACAATGTGTCATTAATTAGAGATATTTTGGTCGTCTCTGGTTCTTTGGGTATTGAACCTGGTCTTATTTCCTTGGACCAGGAAAAGG
>NC_045736.1:205467-207299 GCF_008692095.1 Etheostoma spectabile | reverse complement strand
GGTTGAGCACCTCTATCTCTGGAAGACTCTAGAGAGTTTTGGCCTCAGTCTGTGTCTTATAGCTATGATCAAGGTTTTGTACCATGACATTTAGAGTGTGTTGAAAATCAATGGCGGCCTAAGTGCCCCTTTCAAGCTGTGTAGGGGGGTGAGGCAGGGCTGTCCTCTCTCGGGTATGTTGTACTCGCTCTCTATTGAGCCCTTGCTGAATAAGATCAGGGCTAGCATTGCAAGGCTGTCTGTGACGGGTTTTAACAGAAGACATGTTTTATCAGTGTATGCAGATGATGTTATTGTTTTTGTTGGAAATCAGGGAGATGTGAACACATTGCAAACTATTGTCAAGGATTTGGGGACGGTATTGGCTGCTAAGGTTAATTGGCGCTAGCAGTTAGGAGTTGGGGTCTGCCCAGCCTTCCAAGAGGTCTGGCGTGGAAGAAAGATGTTCTTAAATATCTGGGTGTGTACCTTGGTAACGAGACCATAGTCAAAAAGAACTGGGAGGGGGTAGTATAGAAGGTGGAAGGACGACTGAATAAGTGGAAATGGCTGAAACCTCAAGTGTCGTTTAGAGGAAGAGCTTTAATTATTAATAATCTGCTGGCGTCTGCTCTGTGGCACTAGTTGGCCTGTATGGAGCCCCCTAAAGGGCTCATTCAATAGGTATAAGCTTTGTTGGTGGATTTCTTTTGGGACGGGTTACAATGGGCATCTCAGGGTGTTTTATTTTTACCAAAGGACTGGAGGGTGGGCACGGCCTGGTACATGTAGAAAGTAGGATGGCAAATTTCAGGGTGCAGTTTGTACGTAAATATCTCATGGGTCCTCCAGACTTGGTTTGGAGAGATGTGACGAGTAAACTGTTAAGACGGACAGCTGGTCTGGGTTTAGATACCGCTCTGTTTTTAATGGGTTTTAAGTTTATGAAATTGTGTGGATTATCTCCTTTTTATCAGTCGCTTTTTAAGGTGTGGAATTTTTTTGCGTGGAAGAGAGTTGAGCCCACATGCTCTCTGCACTGGCTGTTGAAGGAACCCCTCATCCATGGGGCCAGGATGGACGTTCAGGACTGCAGGACACCGGGCCTCACCAACATGCTGTGCACCGCTGGAGCGGTCACCCTGAGGAGGATAGTGGAGGTGGCAGGGCTGGTGCTGTCTGATGCATCGGCTGTGGCTTCTCTTCTAGGGCAGAGGTCTCTTTGCCAGACCATGACTGTTCTAGGGAGGTGGACTGAGAGACTGACGGAGGGAGAACGCCGGATGCTCCTGGATTACTGTGCTGGGGTCGACAGTCCTGATGAGAGCGATCCTTTTCCGGAGTTGGGATTTGTTCCGAAGCTGGATGGATTTTCTGGGGATTTTTTGACTGTGACGGACTCTAAGGTTGTGGACTTGTATACTGTCACGGGGAAGGGTGTGTACAACTGTTGTGTGAAGTTCCTGAACAGGTCTAAACTGGACGGTAGCGTGGACACGGGTTGGAGACAGAGACTACGAGTGGACAGTGGTGTTAAACCTGCCTGGAGGGTTTTGTATAAATCCCCCCTGCCGAAGAGGACTGGGGATCTACAGTGGAGGATTTTGCATGGCGCCATCGCTGTGAATGCTTTCGTTTCTGTTCTCAACCCACTGACTTTGAATGGATGTCCATTCTGTGGACTGCTCACTGCTTTTCTGAATGCCATAGACTGTGGCCACTATTCGAGGTGCTTAAGACTGTTTTTCTGAGTTTTGGTGTGGTGTGGTCTGTGGTTGTTTTCATCTTTGGGGCCGGCTATAGACAAGCTGATGCTTCTAAATGGCAGCTGCTCAATCTGATTGGTGGAGAGG
>NC_045736.1:203905-205457 GCF_008692095.1 Etheostoma spectabile | reverse complement strand
CATCTATAGCAGCAGGAAGCATAGAGTAGAGGATAGGTCGGGAAAGGAAGCACTTCCTGTTTTCATTTCTCTGGTAAAATCAAGGGTCTGGTTTGATTTTAGATTTTATAAAGCTATGAATGACATTGAAGTGTTTAGGAACCGGTGGTGTTATAAAGAAGCATTATGCTCCGTTATAGGAGGAGATTTGGTTTTTAACGGTGTGTTTAGGTAGACATGTGGATGTTTTTGTAAACTGCCTGTTTGTTGTTGTGCAATATTTTTCTTATGGCTCTATTTATTATTGTCGAAATACATGTGGTGTTGATTTGGTAAAATAAAGTGTTTTTGAAAAAAAAAAAAAAAAAATCAATCTCTCTCTTTCTCTCTCTCTCAATTAATCAGGTCCGCGGGTCTGTTCCGTTAACGTTTAGGGTTTCTTCAGCTTCAGGTTTGTTTTTAACTTCGGTTTGTAGTCCTTACATAGTAACCAGTAGATTTCTGGTGAACGTGGGGTTTGTAGTCCTTACATAGTAACCAGTAGATTTCTGGAGAACGTGGGGTTTGTAGTCCTTACATAGTAACCAGTAGATTTCTGGTGAATGTGGGTTTGTAGTACTTACATAGTACCCAGTAGATTTCTGGTGACGTGGTTTCAGACGTGCTGCTTGGTTTAAATGCAACTCCCCTTGCGTCTCTGCATCGGAGATTTTTTTTTTTTTAACTGTCAGCCCCCCCCCCCCCCCCCCCCCCCCCCTCCTCTTTCTTTCTCTCTCTCTCTCTCCTCTCTCTCTTCCTGTCTCTCTCTACTCTCACACTCACACACACACCACACCCCCACACACACCACACTCACACATACCTGGTGTGGAAATAAAAAGAACCAAAAAAAATCTAACTGATCATAAAAAAAATTTAAATTTAAAAAAGAAAGTTTATATTGAGTATGAAAATGTTGTTCATTACATTTTACTTCTAATTGCAACTGCATGTTTTATCTTGTTGCAAAACTTTGTATATTAGTTTTTGTTACCATGACAACACCATTGCTCTGAAGCTCGATGCTGTCATGTAATAGTTTTCAAATCAGCAATAAATATAACAATTTCTGATCAACTCATATCAATTGCATGCTTAAATAACATACCGGTTAAAGCCCCGCACATTTCAAGACAACCAGACCCACTTCCGGGTTAAATACTGTCCACTTCCAGGTTAGGCCCCGCCCACTCCGAGTACAGATACTCAGGTTTGTTTTTCTCTTTGTTAGTCGCCATGTTTCACGCTAAGCTAATTAACTAATTATGAGGAATGGAGGTATCCAGGTGGCAGCGCGCCCGGCCGTCAGATTTTATCAAACCAATTGATGGCAGGAACATTACAGCTCAACGTCAGTGCTGTTAAAGGTGCCCTGCCACACAAAATGTTAGGATTTGATACTATAAATAAAATGTGATTGAATTTCAAATTAAATTAAATTAAGTAATTTTAAAGGTTCCCTGCCACAAATAAACTTTTTTACTTGCATTTTCTACAATCTGTCAGGTCCGTGTGTGTGTGTGTGTGTGTGTGT
>NC_045736.1:203070-203895 GCF_008692095.1 Etheostoma spectabile | reverse complement strand
GTGTGTGTGTGTGTGTGTGTGTCTGTCAGCTCTAGCCACTGAAAAGAATTAAGAGGAGAAATCAGACCAATCACAACAGCTGGTCAGTCTGACGTCATGCTGCTTGAGCTCATAAATATTCATGAGCTGGGTAAAGGATGCTGATACCCAGGCTTCATTGGCTAGCTGTTAGCCAAACAGAGGCTACATGTCGTCCCCTTTAGCGTCATATAACCGTTTGGAAAGAGAACAAGGCTGAGACTTTGAGGGGTTGAGACAGCAGTTACGGCAAGGTTAGCACACGGCTAATTTACCGGTGTTAGCGTACCTTAGCCGGCTCTTGTTAAGTAAACGCTAAAGTAAATAGATAAGATTATAAACAGTTAGAAAGGTAAGACACTCTACTTTATCTTTACAACTAAATTAACTGAAAACATTAATGGATAATTTACATTTGTATTTTAACTGATATTTTGATAGAACTTTAGCCAAAAGTGTCCGAAACGTGGACACAGTGACGCTAAAACACTGAAATTATTACTGGTATAAGGTGATAAAAAGGTAACAGATATAATAACATGTACTTACCAAGGTAATAACTAGGAATGGTTTGATGATAACCATTTGTATATCTGGGTAGTTGTAATATAGTTTTATTTCTAAGCTTCTTCTTCCTGCTTCTGGCGAGAGCAGACATTTTTCTTCCTCTCCCCTCTTATCTTAGCTTGGCTCTCTTCTTGCTGTCTACCTTGTCGTGTGGAACTTTTTCTCCTTTCTGTTTGTTCCCTGCCTGCTGTTTTCCTGGAACATTCGACATGCAATTGATTAACTGGTCACTCAGCGCTA
>NC_045736.1:202805-203060 GCF_008692095.1 Etheostoma spectabile | reverse complement strand
TTTTTCACCCAAACATGCTTCACCGGGGGAGCCGTCATGTCCAAGTGGGACATTCCCTGCAGGCTACGCTCGCGATTCCTGGGAGAATTGGCAAGCGGTCTGCCTGGACGTTCTCACTGTGGAAGACGTTGAAGACATTTGGATAATTGGAATTCTGTTGGTGGGGTTCCTGATCATCGGCCTTGGGGCCTCTCTGACCTATCGGAAAATTGATAAGACAGCCGCCAGCAACAAGCTGTCTGGGGAACTTAAAGA
>NC_045736.1:201563-202795 GCF_008692095.1 Etheostoma spectabile | reverse complement strand
GGAGTGATTGAGAGGATGAAGGTTTACATCTGAGGGCTGACCAGTCCAGTGAACTGTCTCGGAACATCTCAGACCGGACCGTAGAAGCGCAGAGGGGGATTGAAATCATCAGGGCCCGGTCGGTGGAGTTGCTTCGTGTAACCACCGGATTGGCAGAAAAGGTGGATGGACTGACAAAATCACTACATGAATTGGATGCTTGTATGTCGCCGAGGTCGATAACAATTGAGTGATGGATGATGGACATTGATTCAAACAAATTCCACCGAGTCAACCTAAATTGGACTGAAATTAATCAACAATCCCCCCCACCCCCACCCGCCCTTCACCCGAGCAGGAAATCAACTCGCAGCTGGCCTTCTATTGCTGCCTGACCTGTCTGCATTGTTTCTTTCCGAGAAAAGTGTGTGGTGGCGCTGTTCCATAGCTGCCGCCCGGAGGCTTGCTCCAACTTAAGTCAAATTCCTCGTATGTCTGTCAAACCTGGCGAATAAAGCTGATTCTGATTTTGATTCTGATTAATATTGTAATAACATGACTATAATGAAATTCATTCACCCTTTATGTTATAGGTAATACTTTACAAATTATGTTTAATCTTGTGACTTCTTACCTGGAAACAGGTAGTTTCTTTGTAATAACCATGAGTCAGTGGTACAAAATGCAAAACTCCCTGTTTCTATTTAATTACATGGTAATATTACAATAACAGAGGTGTAGATATTACCTGGAAACACGTCTGGTAGTTTCTGTGTAATAACATGAATCAGTGGTGTTATTACCGTGGTGGAATTTAAAGTGCTACCAAATATTATATGTCCTCGGATAAAATTTGAAAATCAACACTTTTGTTGAGGCATTTTATTGATTTAAAAACTAAATTTTTTTTAAATTTAAACTTTTTTTCAACACTTTGTCACGTTTTTTTGAGATTTTCAACACTAGGCTACTTAAAACTAACTTATTAACTACTTTTGCAGTTATTTTTTGAATTTATGGTCAATAAACCTAACTTATAGGAAATTATACCTAATGTTTGAGTTAGAAAAGCAGAAATTAGAATGAATTAATTTAAAATTAAAGGAAAAGTATGTTGATGGATAATCACAGACTGGAATATGTCAACTTTAAGTTGTCAAAACCACTTTAATTTGTTTTCTAATGCTATAAAATTTAATAAGACACCCCAAAATTAATGAAAGTAGAAATGTGTACTTGCCAAAGAGCGTTGT
>NC_045736.1:200768-201553 GCF_008692095.1 Etheostoma spectabile | reverse complement strand
TCATGTTATTTTGGGTAGTTAAAAAGAACACTGATGTAGGACAACAGGTCAATTTGACCCGAGGACAACATGAGGGTTAATGGTTTTCTTCCTGTATGTTATGAAAGACAAACTGTTGGACTGATGGAAGAAAATGCAAGCTATGATTTTTTTGGTTGAACTTGGGGTTAAATTTGGTGAATTATTTAGCCCCCTTCCCTGTTTATGACTCCTTGTCTGTCCTTAATGGGTCTTCTTGACAGTTCTTGCCTCTGTGGGTTTAATGCACATGTCCAACTCAAGGCCCGGGGGCCAAATCCGGCCTCTCGCAAACGTTGACCCGGCCCATGTATCAATATGGATTCACAATAAAGTTAACTACAGGAAATTACCCAACAATCCATGCAGAATTTGGCTGAGTTGCCACCTTTCACACACGCAGAGTTTTCATATTCTGGCCAGGGTTAAAGAACTATACAAAAAAATAGCAATTTTTGTTGCAACTTTCCCTGTTTCCTACAACTTTTACCGCAAGTTTTTACTCCCACAACATCAGGCATTTTGGGCTGCAACAATTTAAAAAAAGGCAGCAAAATCCTGTTTTCTCCTTAACTTCTTCAGTACATGAACACCTGTTTCCTGGTGAAAGTCTTGTGTTTTCTCCTTAACTTCTTTTTTAAAATAGATACCATGCAACAACCTAGTTTCTGCTGTCGGCTTAAATCATGTGAAAAGTTGCAGCAGGAAAGTTAAGTGTGTGTGTTTTGCGTGTGTGTGTGTGTGTGTGTGTGTGTGTGTGTGTGTGT
>NC_045736.1:199503-200758 GCF_008692095.1 Etheostoma spectabile | reverse complement strand
TGTGTGTGTGTGTGTGTGTGTGAGAAAGAGAGAGAGAGAGAGAAACACCCATTTGTGAAGACACGCTTGAACGTTTCAGTGAGGATTATATAATTTTGGAGATGTTCACACACACACACACACACACACTCTACCAGCATGCACTCATGTTTGCCAGTGCCTTTCCTCCTCTGTGCATCAATGTGTATGTCCTGATGTTTCGTCCAATCAGATCAGAGGATAACTGTGACTCACCACAGGAAAATCATCAGCTTGACTTTCCGCCAGCCACCGCCGTCACACAGGAAAATCTGTGTGTGTGTGTGTGTTTGTGTGTTTGTGTGTGTGTGTGTGTGTGTGTGTCCATGTGTGTCCATGTGTGTGAGAATCTCAAATGTTAAAAATAAACCGCTGTGGGCGGGCACAGCGTGCCGCCGCCTGGGGCCGGGACCTGCTGCCCGCCACACTGACATCACATTATGTCACTCTTCTTCTACTCTCTGCTTTATAGCCTCCGGTTATTTACATCTACACGTTTGAAAAAACTTGCAGAGAATCAGCCGTAAAAACTGTGTGGGAGAGTTGAACAAAACGCTCGCAGCGAGGGTTACATCTTGGCTCTCTGAAGAGAGCCAAATTAAATGAGTGTGTCAGAGAAACCAGAGTTTTCTCTGATTAACTAATTACAAAGAGTCCCAGTGAAGGCAGGAATTAGAGAGCAACCATCGAAGGAGCACGCGGCTGTTTCTGCACATCATGTATATACAGTGCCTTGCGAAAGTATTCGGCCCCCTTGAACTTTTCAACCTTTTGACACATTTCAGGCTTCAAACATAAAGATATAAAAATTTTATTTTTTGTGAAGAATCACCAACAAGTGGGACACAATTGTGAAGTGGAACAAACTATTTGATATTTTAAAGTTTTTAGCAAATAAAAAACTGAAAATGGTGCGTGCAAAATTATTCAGCCCCCTTTACTTTCAGTGCAGCAAACTCAGTCACGAAGTTCAGCGAGGATCTCTGGAATGATCCAATGTGTCCTAAATGACTGATGGTGATACTAGAATCCACCTGTGTGTGATCAAGTCTCTGTAATAAAGCAAATGATCTGTGATAGTCTCAGGGATCTGTTGAAAGCACAGAGAGCATCATGAAGACCAAGGAACACACCAGGCAGGTCCGTAGTACTGTTGTGGAGAAGTTTAAAGCCGGATTCGGATACAAAAAGATTTCCCAAGCTTTAAACATTCCAAGGAGCACTGTGCAAGCGATCA
>NC_045736.1:199101-199230 GCF_008692095.1 Etheostoma spectabile | reverse complement strand
GTTTGCCACAAGCCACCTGGGAGACACATCAAACATGTGGAAGAAGGTGCTCTGGTCACATGAAACCAAAATGGCCACAATGCAAAACGATATGTTTGGCGTAAAAGCAACACAGCTCGTCACCCTCAA
>NC_045736.1:198720-198987 GCF_008692095.1 Etheostoma spectabile | reverse complement strand
TACAGGACCATTCTGGATGAAAACCTGTTGGAGTCTGCAAAAGACCTGAAACTGGGATTTATAACTGGGATTTCTATTTATCTTCCAACAAGACAATGATCCCAAACATACAGCAAAATCTACAAAGGAATGGCTCTCTTGGATCTTTTAAACTTTTTAGCCAATCCCACCCGCAACGTGGTGCGTGCAACCTATAGGGCCCGTTCCTTGCGTAATACTTTGCTCGAGCCCCCCGTTTGCTGTGCACGGATTTCCAGCTGCCCGTCG
>NC_045736.1:198361-198503 GCF_008692095.1 Etheostoma spectabile | reverse complement strand
TAGATTTCGTTCCACTTCACAATTGTGTCCCACTTGTTGGTGATTCTTCTCAAAAAATTAATTTTTTATATCTTTATGTTTGAAGTATGAAATGTGTCAAAAGGTTGAAAAGTTCAAGGGGGACGAATACTTTCGCAAGGCA
>NC_045736.1:195171-198351 GCF_008692095.1 Etheostoma spectabile | reverse complement strand
GGAACACCTGTTCAATTTCTCATTAATGCAATTATCTAATCAACCAATCACATAGAAGTTGCTTCAATGCATTAAGGGGTGTGGTCCTGGTCAAGACCATCTCCTGAACTCCAAACTGAATGTCAGAATGAGAAAGAAGGGGATTTAAGCAATTTTGAGCATGGCATGGTTGTTGGTGCCAGACGGGCCGGTCTGAGTATTTCACAATCTGCTCAGTTACTGGGATTTTCACGCACAACCATTTCTAGTGTTTACAAAGAATGGTGTGAAAAGGGAAAAACATCCAGTATGCAGCAGTCCTGGGAAAATGCCTTGTTGATGCTAGAGGTCAGAGGAGGATGGGCCAACTGATTCAAGCTGATAGAAGAGCAACTTTGACTGAAATAACCACCTTTACAACCGAGGTATGCTGCAAAGCATTTGTGAAGCCACAACACGCACAACCTTGAGGCTGATGGGCTACAACAGCAAGACACCCACCGGGTACCACTCATCTCCCACTACAATAGGAAAAAGAGCTACAATTGTAAGAGCTCACCAAAATTGAACAGTTGAAGACTGGAAAATGTTTGCCTGGTCTGATGATCTCAATTTCTGTTGAGACATTCAGATGGTAGAGTCAGAATTTGGCATAAACAGAATGAGAACATGGACCCATCATGCCTTGTTACCACTGTGCAGGCTGCTGGCGGTGGTGTAATGGTGTGGGGGATGTTTTCTTGGCACACTTTAGGCCCCTTAGTGCCAATTGGGCATCGTTTAATGTCGCTATCAGCTGGTACATAAACACTATTACAACTTGTCCAATATTGATCATTTGTTGGTCTTTTGTCTAAACCCTCATGTTGTCCTCGGGTCAAATTGACCCATTTTCCTATATCAGTGTCCTTTTTATTTCCCCAAAATAACATGATTACAGTACACATCTCTACTTTCATTAATTTCTGGGTGTCTTATTCAATTCCTAATTTCTGCTTTTCTAACTCAAACATTAGGTATAATTTCCTATAAATTAGGTTTATTGACCATAAATTCCAAAAATAACTGTAAAACTAAAGTTAATAAGTTAGTGTTATGTAGTGTCAAAAAAAAAGTTTCAAAAATGTTGATTTTCAATTTTGACGGGAACGCAACTCGAGGGCTAGAAAAACGTTGTTGTTGCTTGAATGTTGTACGATTCATTGTGAAAATGAATGGAAACACCTTAAATGTCTCAAATCAATTTGATCACAAAAGAGAATTTGATTGACAAATGGATGGAAGCTAGAATTAACCTTTGTGTTTTCTTCACTTGAAAATTCAAAAAAATCTAAATTTTTTATCTTTTTATCAAGGTTTTCAACTTTTCTTACGTTTTTTTCTCTTTTTTTCAACATATTTGACACTTTTTTTGACTTTTTCAACACCACGTAACACTAACCTCTTAACTTAAGTTTTACGGTTATTTTTGGAATTTATCGTCAAACCTCATGTATAGGAAATTATACAATGTTTGAGTTAGAAAAGCAGAATTTAGGAAATTTTTAGACTAAAATTAAAGGAATGGATGTTGATGGATAAACACAGACTAGAATATGTCAACTTTTACTCAATACTATTTCAGAACCACACCAAAAAAATTTCATACGCTATAAAAATTGAAAAAGACACCCCAAAATTGATGAAAGTAGAGATTTTTATTTGGGTAATTACAAGCAGTGGTTAAAAAAAACATTGATATAGGAAAACAGGTGAATTTGACCAATTGAACATGAGGGTTAAGTCACTTGTTTTAGAGTTTTTTAATGTCTCACCTCCAAGTCTGACACTTTTAACTTCTTCTCAATGCACAGAACCGTTCTTTCTTTTCTATTTCCTTGTTGTGTTGATGGTTTTTACGTGCACAGAAGAGCTGAACAACAACACGTATCTCCAGATCTCAGATAAATTACATAACTGCAGTAATCTGTCAGGAAGAAAATGACCAGCGAGTCCCAGATATCAGGGCTCCAGATCTGGCCGAGGAAGGAAGGCTGAATTAGTGATCTACAGCTCCGGCATGACTTGGTCATTAGCAGATGAAGTGGAGGCAACAGGAAGCAAATACACACACACACACACACACACAGAGAGACACACACACAGACACAGAGAGAGAGACACACAGACACACAGAGACACACACACTGACACACATACACACACAGAGAGAGAAAGACACACAGACAAACATACAGAGAGAGAGAGAGAGACACACACAGACAAATATACACAGAGAGAGAGACACACACACACACACACACACACACATACACACAGAGACACACATACACACAAAGAGAGAGACACACACACAGACACACATACACAGAGAGAGAGACACCCACAGACACACATACACAGAGAAAGAGACACTCACACAGACACACATACACACAAAGAGAGAGACACTCACACAGACACACACAGACATTGAGGCAGTGGAGAGCTACAGATTCCTGGGTGTTCACCTAAACAATAAACTGAACTGGACTGATAACACCCATGCTCTATACAAGAAGGGCCAGAGTCGCCTCCATCTGCTGAGGAGACTTAGGTCCTTTGGAGTGTGCAGGACTCTCCTCAGGACTTGTTATGACTCGGTGGTGGCCTCTGCCATCCTTTATGCTGTGGTCTGCTGGAGGGGGGGCAGCTCAGACCGGGACAGGAGCAGACTCAATAGACTGATCAGGAGAGCGAGCTCTGTCCTGGACTGTCCTCTGGACCCTGTAGAGAAAGTGAGGGAGAGAAGGATGTTGGCCAAGCTGACATCCATCATGGACAACACCTCTCTCCCCCTACATGACACTGTGGGGTCCCTGAGTAGCACCATCAGCAGCAGACTGATACACCCACGGTATAAGAAGGAGAGGTACCGCAGGTCATTCATTCAAAGAAGGACCCCAAACCACTGCATAGCCTACTACTGACTGACAGTGTAGGCTACTTTTACATCAGAGGAAGATATTACACTACTGTATTTACCTGACAGGTGAGAGGGTGAGAGAGAGCGAGAGAGACCCAGGGAGAGAGAGAAAGAGAGAGAGACCCAGAGAGAGAGACAGAGAGAGAGAGAGAGAGAGAGAGAGAGAGAGAGAGAGAAAGCTGGCTTTGCATGTGTGGGAACCGACCCTGGTCCATTAGCCCGGTCCTACCAGACTC
>NC_045736.1:193916-195161 GCF_008692095.1 Etheostoma spectabile | reverse complement strand
GCCCGGTCCTACCAGACTCTGGTCCGTTAGCCCTGTCCTACCAGACTCTGGTCCGTTAGCTCGGTACTACCAGACTCTGGTCCGTTAGCCCGGTCCTACCAGACCCAGACAAATATTGAAAAAAGGGACAAAAATTTAAGAAAAAGTTAAAACATTGATAAAAATCAACAAAACAATTGTTCATTTTCAATTTTGACGGGAAGACAACAAGGGTTAACACTGATGGGGAAGTTGCAGAGCATTTCTTTCTTTCTTTTTTTAAAGGTATTTTTTGGGCTTTTCCACCTTTATTTGTTGCCCTTTAAGAGTCAATGTTGTCAGATGATGGGAAAAGCTGCTATATTTTTCTTTATATATATATTGTCGGAAACATCCAATCAGTTTTCAGGCTGCAACATTTCTCCAAATGGAACCCAGAAAGTCTTTATTTCCTCGCTCTCCTCCCCTCTCTTCTCTCTCACCTGATGCTCTTTCATCTTCTCCCCCTTTTTTGTCAGCTTTCCTTTTCTCTTTGCCTTCTGATTTTATGTATTTAGAGCAGAGAGTTTCCATCGGGGGAGAGACAGACAGAGGCCAACAAACAAACTGACAAGGAGTAGCTTTTGATTCGTGGGCTCTGTAGGAAGTGTGGAGTGAAACATGCTCGGAGGGATTTATCTGGAGAAAACCGTGAACACGCACAGGGCCTCCAAATTACAAAGACTAGGAAAGAAAAAATAGGCTGTATGGGTTAGTTATGTAAAGGGATAACATAAGAGCAGCTAAATATGTATAATAATCCTACATCTGGTCCGTGCGATGTAAAGGGTGTCACTCCCCAATGAGAGGAAAGTGCAGATTGGAGTTGTGCATGCTCAGATTTAAACGGTTTAACCCTCATGTTGTCCTTGGGTCAAATTGACCCGTTTTCAGTTAATTATTTTCTCACAAAAAACGAGCCGTTGAAATAAGTGCTGGAAATGTCAACATGAAAAATATCAAAAAACTTTGGAAAAAACACCAAAAACATTGAAAAAGTGACAAGTGAGGAGAAAAGCGATAATAATGTTGAAAAAATGTCACCAAAACTTTTTTTCTTCATGTTTGATGGGAAGACAACACAAGGATTAAGGCATAACGCGTCACACTGAAATTTGTGAAATCAATTAAATAATAAAGTTTCCTTATTACAAACAATAACAGAAGATGGGAATAATTTCAAAAACGTATCTATCTATGATTGTTTGATTGCTAATGTTAGCTCAA
>NC_045736.1:192983-193906 GCF_008692095.1 Etheostoma spectabile | reverse complement strand
CCATTCAACTGACAACCTTTGTTGTGTTTGATACTAACTTGTAGCCAGCAGTGAACCAACTTTATTAAGTAGGTCCATTTTTACTGTGTTGAAGTTACAGAAGTGTGTCATTAGCAACTCGGAGGCTACTTCAGACGTTTCAGAAGTCTCTCGTTAGCATCTCGTAGGCTACTTCAGACATTACAGAAGTCTCTCGTTAGCATCTCGTAGGCTACTTCAGACATTACAGAAGTCTCTCGTTAGCATTTTATATGCTACTTGTCGCAAAGTGACGCATGCACAACCCACATCTTCACTCAACTCACATTGGGCAGTGACAAAGGGATTACATTAAATCAGCTGAATGTCTCGTAATTCTACATCCTGTCCCCTACATGTTCCATGTATCCTTTTTGAATTTTGGAATACCGCTACGGCTAAAATTGAACAGAGGAATCTCATGCGAACAGTGCTGCTGTGTGTCCACTGCCAATGAAACTTAAAGACAACATATAAACAACATTAAATTCCTGGTGGTAACAGACAACAACGTAATGTAAGTCAATGGAGGCCAAACTGTGTTGATATACACACTAAAAAGCAAGCATGCGTCTTGATAACACCCAGTAATGGCGTACGGATTGGCGTGCCATACATACGCCATATTATATCAGTCTGCATCCCTCTACATTTTGAACTTCCGGCACTAACCATACAGCCTCTTGTATCCTTCTTAATGTTGAATAATTATGGGATGTGTGGGATTTCCACCTTTCTGGTCTACATATCCCTGCTTTGGCTGAATAATGTATGTGTATGTACTGTGTATATGTATGTAAGAATGTATGTGTATGTTTGTATGTATATGTACAATATGTGTGTGTATGAATGTACACTACCGTTCAAAAGTTTGGGGTCACCCAAACAATTTTGTGTTTTCCTGA
>NC_045736.1:191298-191846 GCF_008692095.1 Etheostoma spectabile | reverse complement strand
AAACACTTATTCACCACCATAACGTTTTGTGAAATGAATAGAAAATAGAGTCAACATTGACAAGGTTAGAAATAATGATTTGTATTTGAAATAATTTTTTTACATCAAACTTTGCTTTTGTCAAAGAATCCTCCATTTGCAGCAATTACAGCATTGCAGACCTTTGGCATTCTAGCTGTTATTTGTTGAGGTAATCTGGAGAAATTGCACCCCATGCTTCCAGAAGCAGCTCCCACAAGTTGGATTGGTTGGATGGGCACTAGGGGTGATCCGAGTATCCGGCTGAAACGGTACCCGACGGATAAAGCACTTTTGCCGAGTACAAGTATTATACGAGTAATACCGTGCTCCGTGCTCGGATTGAATACAACTCCCACACTGGCCGGACTGCGCTGGCCACTCCATTACCGATAGAATACCAGCTGCCTGCTTCTGCCCTAAATAGTTCTTGCACAATTTGGAGGTGTGTTTAGGGTCATTGTCCTGTTGAAGGATGAAATTGGCTCCAATCAAGCGCTGTCCACTGGGTATGGCATGGCGTTGCAAAA
>NC_045736.1:188520-191273 GCF_008692095.1 Etheostoma spectabile | reverse complement strand
GCAAAATGGCGTTATACGGCCTTCCCTTGTTCGAATCCCTGTCCTCTTTGTTAACCGCTCTGTAGCAAATCGTCCAGCCTTTATCCAGCACGGCAAGCAACCCGGCAGATCGCATGCAATATTACCGATTCCACCAATTGCTTAACAGATGGCGTCGAGGGCGATTCTTCCAAGTCCAGCATCTTTTCAAATTTTGTTCTGGGGCGGTCCCAAACGTTCTCTTTGTGATCAGAAGACACGTCAACTGGATTCATTGGTACCGCCCACAACACTTTTTTTCGCAGTCTTCCTCTAGCCAATGGTCTGTGTTGCTTTTGCCCGTTAGTCTTATCTTTTTCTTTTTATTGGGGGCGGTGCAGGTCGGCTAGTATATGCCTTTTTAGCTTTGGGGCCCTCTGTTCCCTGAAGCCCAGAATCCCGCAGAGCCTCCCGCCTCTTCACTGTAAGATATGTTGAAGCACGCCTGGTGTTTTGCGGGGTATTCCTATTTAATGAGATAGGCAGTTGGGGACCGGTTAGGGTGGTCCTGTTTCTTTCTCACTAGAGACTCTAGATATAGTATCTTATCCGTGCCGCTCAGGTATGTGGCAAACAGCGGCCTTCGCACATTCTTATGTTCTACTCTGGTTAGTAGCGCTTTTGTGCGTCTCTGGTCTAGGGAGTATGATAGGGCACACCTCGTTGTATGTAAATCTTTCAATTCTTAGCAATGTCTCGTGCAGAATAGCTTCATTTCTAGGGGACAGATAGACTGTTGAGTTCATATGAAAGTTTTTTTTTCTGGCCATGTTTTGTAGTGGGCATTTAAGACCGTTCAAATGAGGGATAGCTGTCTGTCTAGAAACGCATATCTGCTGCAAGAAGGGTCATTTTGTAGCTTCTGTAATGACTTAAACTGTTTTCAAGTATTTGTGAACATGATTGCACAAGGGTTTTCTAATTCATGCAATTTACGGCTTCTGAGCCAATGAGCAAACACATTGTATCGAACTACTGAGAAAACACTAGGAGCTGATAGTTGCTGGATAATGAGGCCTACTTTCTCCTCATACACCTTATGTAGATATTTAGCAAAAGTCGCAAAAACCATACATTTGCGTCTGGGGATAGTCATTTACCACTTAGCAATGTATAGGAGTGTATTTCATTCCAAGATAAGACTAGTTTCAAAGTTATCTTCATTGAAATGTACAGTGCTTTTCGCTTGCAAAAATAATGGAGGACATTTCAATAGTGACCGCTGCCCTTTATTAACTTTGAACTGTCCTCGGTATAAAGTTAATATTATATATTATATATATATATATATAGACAGTATATATATATAATATACAGTATAGTATGTGTGTGTGTTTGTGTGTTTGTGTATATATTATATATACTATATATTATGTATACACGCTACACATAACGTGTAATATGCTGGAATAAACACACAACAATCCTGCACAATCAACAGCTGAATGAGGCTTATTAAAGCTGCCATATGCTGCTGAGGGGAATTGCAATGGTAGTAACTATCGAGGCGATCTCTTTTTCACTATTACTCATAGTTATTTTATCCATACTAAAATATGATTTAAATGCTTTCAGTACTGACTACCTTACTGTAAATCTGGTCGCATTCATATCAAAGCTTAAAAAAAAAAACCGTTATCCGTTAGATTAAGGTGGCAGTTGGCTACCCCTGGAGCAGGTCACCGAGTACGCCTTCTCTGCTGCCAGACCGCCCTGCCAGGCTCTTGTATGGAGGGGCGGTATTACAAAACAAAAAACTGTGACATAATAGTCACTACATAAAGATAATTAAACAGTGAGCTAGAAAATCGGTTAGTAGAAGTAGAGTTCTGTCATATAGGGGTGGGGTGGCGCTGAAGGGCGTTACAGTATGTAGTTTGTGGCGGGCTGCAAAATTGGCTAGAGCTTGAGGCGTAGCAGGTGTAGTGGGCAGCATGACCAACCCGGCGTCAGTTGCAGAAAAGACCAGAGATCTTGGGTGCTCATCCGAATCCAAGGGAAATAGTGCCGGGCGAATATTTTTCATGTCGGCAGACATGGTCGGCCTGTGATAGTACGGCAATAATGAATGCTAATATGGATAGATACTGTATTATGAGCCTCAGTGTTGTCGCAGACTATGGTCAGGCGACAGGCCATGTCAGTTAAAAAGGCGCACTGTATGATTCATCGAGTCTCTGTTGCCCTCACACATACATCCCATCAATGTGATCAGAGGAACCAAGAAAAGATCAGTGACAGTAGGAGGGAATAAGGAGTGATCAGAGGAAGAGGACGGGAGGAAGGGGGGTGTGCGAGATTCAACGATGATACTGCGAAAACGAAACAGACTAACCAACCCTAGGCCACTTACTCATTCGCGCTGCATCATCATCGCCTCTCTCATGGACATCACCCAACACACTCTTCGCGAACATACTACTTACTTCGCTGCACAGACAAAGTGGAGATCCAGCTCACAGAACGCCTAAAAGAAGGGAGTACTTAATGATGCCTAATTTAAATGTCTGGAACATTTAAGGTTGGTGTGAGCGTACTGATGTGAGGAGTGAAAGGAAGTAGGTTATAAAAGGTGAACCGCAAGGACAGTATTTTGTGGGCTTGCTCATTTTGTCTTTTGCCCATCTTAATCTTTTTCTTTTATTGGCCAGTCTCAGATATGGCTTTTTCTCTGCCTCTCTGCCCTGAAGCCCAGAATCCAGCAGCCGCCTCTTCACTGTAGATGTTGACACTGG
>NC_045736.1:188157-188329 GCF_008692095.1 Etheostoma spectabile | reverse complement strand
AATTTCTTAGCAATGTCTTGCATGGAATAGCCTTCATTTCTAAGGACAAGAATAGACTCAGGGCTGCCAACTCTCACGCATTGGCCGTGAGACACACGCATTTGACTGGTTTCTCACGCTCACACGCCACACCCCCGATTTCTCACGCTGAAGTGTCAACCCGGTCGGTCAA
>NC_045736.1:187757-187965 GCF_008692095.1 Etheostoma spectabile | reverse complement strand
ACAGACCCGTCCGTCGCTTCGTGTCCACTCTCTCTGTAAAGATAGAGGTGAGCAGCGCAGCTGGTGGACTCGCTCTGCTGTGGACAGTGACGCGTTGCATCTGTGCGTAGTCCTCCGATGATGAGCAGCGTACAGCCTCCTCTAAACTTGGTCAGAGACCAGAGACCCAAATGGGCCTCTGTGTCTGTCAGACGGTCTGAGTGAGATC
>NC_045736.1:187495-187665 GCF_008692095.1 Etheostoma spectabile | reverse complement strand
TGTTTATTAAGTTGTAAACATGAGCAGAAATCTGATGAAACACATCTAAACTATACTACAAATACAATACTGCAACGTTGGGCCACTATGGTGCTTCTCTAACCTCTGTGCTTCTCTTAATGTAACTGTAAATAATTCATTCAATGTTTTATAAAATGAACAAATAGTCT
>NC_045736.1:187225-187452 GCF_008692095.1 Etheostoma spectabile | reverse complement strand
ATGAGGGCCAAACATTACTGAGCCTTGGCACAAAGGTTAAAGGATTAGAATTTATGCATAACAGTGGTTCTCATTCTTTAGAATTTCAGTGCTCTTAGTTGACCCCTCAACATTTGATTTGATTGATTGATTGATATCTTTATTTCGAACATGCAAAATTAATTTAACGTTGGGTCCCTGGTCCCTACACCAGGGACCCCTGGACCTGTTCCCCAAATCTTCTCAGC
>NC_045736.1:186726-186852 GCF_008692095.1 Etheostoma spectabile | reverse complement strand
AAATCCCAATTTAAATCCTGAAGTGTAATGATGCTGAAAGAGCCAAAGAAATTGCTTCATACACAGCTAAATATGGGTTGGCCCCCCCAAATCTCACTCAAAGGTTTTTGGAAAAGTTGGCAGCTC
>NC_045736.1:185774-186180 GCF_008692095.1 Etheostoma spectabile | reverse complement strand
TCAAAAATAAGGACATTTCAATGTGACCCCAAACTTTTGAACGGTAGTGTATGTATGAATGTATGTATGTACGTGTGTATGTATGTACAGTATGGATGTGTATGTGTGTGTATGTATATGTACTGTTTGTGTGTATGTATGTATGTACAGTATATATGTAAGTATATGTACTGTATGTACTGTATGTATGTATGGACTGTATGTATATGTACTGTATGTGTGTGTATGTATTTATATGTGTGTGTACTGTATGTATGTGTGTGTATGTACAGTCCCTGACAAAAGTCTTGTTGCTTGTTGTTAAGACTGGAAAAGCGCTATATAAATACAGCACATTTACATTTACATTTATCTATTTTGTAGAAATACCTGCTATTAACCTGACTTTTAATTAATCAATTGGTGT
>NC_045736.1:185105-185269 GCF_008692095.1 Etheostoma spectabile | reverse complement strand
TGGGCCGGCCAATCCTGGAGCATCTTGATCTTCTTCGCCTCGAGGAACTTTGAAGTGGTAATGGAAGTATGCGATGGAGCACCATCCTGCTGGAGAATTTGGCCTATTTTATGGTTGGGAATATAAGAGGTAGCTAAGATTTCTTGGTATTTGAGACTATTGAT
>NC_045736.1:184903-185036 GCF_008692095.1 Etheostoma spectabile | reverse complement strand
GCCACCAAACTTCACTGTTTTCTGGGTGAATCTTGGATCCATGCGGGCTCCAGTAGGTGTCCTGCAATATTTGCGTCAACTGTGGTGTAATTCAACAGAAGATTCATCTGAAAAATCCACTTTCTTCCACTTC
>NC_045736.1:184494-184661 GCF_008692095.1 Etheostoma spectabile | reverse complement strand
AGTTGTCTTGCGGGGTCTGCCTGACCTGGGCTTGTCAAAAACATCTCCAGTGTCTTCCGATGTTTTTTTAATCCTCTGTACTTGACGCTGAGACACATTGAAGGTGTCCGCCACATCAGCAGTGGATCTGGTCTTCAGCCTCTTGATAATCAAAACTTTAGTCTCAG
>NC_045736.1:184147-184361 GCF_008692095.1 Etheostoma spectabile | reverse complement strand
CGACAACACTTATGTCTTTGCAAAAATTGACTCAGTGGGCTTTACCAAGCTGTGAATAGTAGAATATTTTTTGACGGTTTCTTTTTGCACTGAAACATTATTACAAAAGCTGTTTTTTTTTACCCCCTAAAAAGTGCTGCAGTTTCCACATGCTTTGATTTTATATGAATGTATTTCTACAGATATGTCTGTGCGTTTGTCTCATTTCTTATTT
>NC_045736.1:183405-183719 GCF_008692095.1 Etheostoma spectabile | reverse complement strand
ATTGGCTGAGAAGAAAGTTCATTGGAAACTGCACAACCCACAGATTCCGACGGTGTGCAGAGTGAGAATGTAACGCGCACACGGAAAAAGATACACGCGATCAAAACCGAGAAATTATGCATGATCTAGATTTCTGAACGTCAAAACTTGGCCAGAAACTACAAGATTGTGAGGGTTATTACTGCATTAAACCGTCATAAACACGCTCAAGTCATACATCGTTAGAAAGCTATAAGTCTCATGATTCCATCGAGCCCCAACAAGCATAAGGTGACTTAGCGGTTATATCATGTTCTGAAGTAAAGAAAGACAGA
>NC_045736.1:182221-183240 GCF_008692095.1 Etheostoma spectabile | reverse complement strand
CTTTCATGGTGCGTTCCAATTTCGAACCACCAGTGGTACATTGAACACAAACAGGTTTTAACTAAAATGCTAGTCAACATTAACATAGGCACAGGCTAATCATTGCGATGGGAACGTGCTTCATTTTCAAAGGGAAAGGAAAAGGAAGACCCCTCCACCAAATACGCACACCTAAGTCTTCCAGAAACCAAGGAAAAAATTACAACAGAATTGTTGTAAACTAATTCATTATTTGACTCATCCAGTTCAGTACTCAAGATGTCTTCATGTGATTTATGAAACGGGCCAAAGGTAGATATTAAATAATTGTTTGGCGGGGCCTCTGGCTCACCCAGTTGGAGCGTTCGCCTCCATGTTGGCTGAGTCCTCCAGCCCGGGTTCGAGTCCAACCCCCCATCTCTCTCCCCCTTCCACTGTCACTATTATAAAGAGACTGATGACCCATCCACACTTAATGAGTTATGTAGCTAAGTTTCCATCCACGTGTCATTATTATCTGAGGTTCGGTGAAAAAATCTGTTGAAAATGTGTTTCCCCCCCAACAGCTTTAAAGCCAATAAAAACCAGTGGTGATGACGGTGATGACGTCACACGCTGTTTTAAGATCAAATTGGTATATCAGATTGATTTGAGACATTTTAAAGTGTTTCCATTCATTTTCGCACTGAATCGCACAACATTCAACAACAAAATTTTTCTAGACAAAATGTACCAATATTAGACAGTTGTAATAGTGTTTATGCAGAGATGCGAAGTAAAAAAAGTACAAATACTTTGTTACTGTACTCAAGTAGATTTTCAGATATTTTTACTTTACTATTTATTTTTGTGGTGACTTTTTACTTTTACTCCTTACATTTTAACACAAATATCAGTACTTTCTACTCCTTACATTTTACAAAATTGGCTTGTTACTTTAGTTTTGTACAAAAGGTTGTCTATCAGGTGTGACTGTGAGTGCATGTTGGAGAATAGCGCGGACACAGAGCCTTTTTTCCATGTTCACTGTAGTTTCTCAG
>NC_045736.1:181578-182211 GCF_008692095.1 Etheostoma spectabile | reverse complement strand
AGTAACATCTGTCTGGTCCAGGTAGCATGGTCATTTGCAAGGCTACTTTTACTTTTATATGTTAAGTAAATTTCCAAGCCTCTACTTTGAATTTCAATTTCAATTTTATTTATAGTATCAATTCATAACAAGAGTTATCTTGAGGCACTTTACAGATAGAGTAGGTCTAGACCACACTCCAGAATTTACAAGGACAGCATTCTGGATCAGCTGAAGAGTTTTTATGGACTTTTTTGAGCATTTTTAGACAGGATATTCCTGATTTTTCCAATATTACGTAGGTGAAAAAGGCAATCCTTGAAATTTGCTTGATGTGGGAATTAAAGGACATGTCCTGATCAAAGATAACTCCAAGATTCCTCACAGTGGTGCTGGAGGCCAGGGTGATGCCATCCAGAGTAACTATCTCTTTGTATAATGCGTCACGGAGGTGCTTGGGTCCCAGAGCAATAACTTCAGTTTTATCTGAGTTTAACATTAGAAAATTACAGGTCATCCAGGTTTTAATATCCTGAAGGCACGTTTAAAGTTTAGCTAACTGATTAGTTTCATCCGGCTTGATTGATAGATATAATTGAGTGTCATCTGCATAACAATGAAAGTTTATGGAGTGCTTCCTGATAATATTGCCTA
>NC_045736.1:172607-181568 GCF_008692095.1 Etheostoma spectabile | reverse complement strand
ATATAAAGTGAACAGGATTGGACCGAGCACAGATCCTTGTGGGACTCCATGACTACTTTGTTGCATTTACTTGAGTAAAGAAATTAAATCAGTACGTCTACTTTTTTTTTAACACAATTATCTGTACTTCTACTTGAGTATGGGAAATTAGTACTTTTGCCATCTTTGTGCTTATGTTCCGGCTGATAGTGACACATCAAGTTATAATAAGAAAACAACGACACTATCAACACATCGCTATGACGATGCAGATGCAACTTGGCTTTTATTATCCCTCCAGCACCGCGAGACTCTTTTTTGAGACATGTTTTCTGTTTGAGCGTCTTCTACTGACTCCACAGAACGTCCTGCGGCTTGTCCTAACCTTTGTTGGCCATTTCCTTCACGAGTTCCTGATAAATTAAATTCAGAAAGTCTTTCGTCTTCTCGTCCGTCCACTTCCACCTGTCTTTGTTGACGCCAGCCATGTGTGTAAGAGGAAATACTGGGTGGTAATTAACTTAAACTTCTTCTTCGTTTTGAGGCGGGTTGCAACCATAAAATTACCTAAAACTTAACCGCAATTTATTATTTATTCAGCAAATAACGTTTCCATCAGCGTTTATCGCATAAGCCATCAAGATAAAATCACATTTGTTCATCAATTTCTGTCAACCCTCACATTGTGCCAATCTCCTCCTCTTCCTCTGCTTTATCTCTACCTCCACCTCTCTCTTTCCTCCTGTTTGTTGCGAACAGGTAATGAGAACATGGTGTGAGGAAGATTGCTCAGCTATCTCCTCCTACCTCCTTCCTGTTGATATGGAGCTTGTATTTACACCTATTTACCCTCATCCAGAACATATTTACAGTAAATTATATTTCATATCTTGTGTGTGCAGAGGCAGTTTGTCAACAACAAGAAAAAACGACAAAACAGCAATGATAGAAACAGGGATTTAGGCTGAGGAAACTTAACCAACAAAAGCAGATTTCACCAGGGAGATAATTTCTCGCCGCTGTGAAAACGATAAAGAAATGTTGATTATAAATTGGATTGGAGAAGACAATAATTCAACGGCTGTGTTGACCGCCGGCTCGAGGGAGAGATGCTCAACACACAGAGGAGAGGGGAGGGCCAAACTGCACTTTCCACAATGACAGACAAGTGGAAACGTACAGCTTCAGCACCAAATTGGACACTCTTAAAAGGTGAACGGGTACTGTCAGATAGCAGAGCTTGTCCAGAGAAATAATCGACAGACTGTACCTGCTGCAAGCCGCTGGAGGAAATACACAGCAAGAAGTGCTAAAATGCTTATTTGATTTCCAGTGGGACATCGGGTTAAATTACAGTTGCTTCCATTCTGGGATAGAAATATAGATACAAATAGAGAAATTATAAGAAAAAGGTATGTAGAAACATGTACATTATACTGAGATATCCTATGACAGTTAACAGTCATGTGGCAATGACAGTAAAGTTAAGGAAAAAGATTATGTTTTAAATAAGACCCTCCCGAAGCCCCAAAAATACGGGTGAAAGTCTTGTGTTTTCCACTAACTTCTCCAGGACATGAACACCTGTTTCCTGGTGAATGTCTTATGTTTAGGGGAACACTAAGGTCTATATAAAAGAGACTTCAGATACAGTATTAGGGGACCACTAAGGTCAACATGAAGGAGACTTCAGAAACAGTATTAGGGGACCACTAAGGTCTATATAAAAGAGACTTCAGAAACAGTATTAGGGGACCACTAAGATCTATATAAAAGAGACTTCAGATACAGTATTAGAGGACCACTAAGGTCTATATAAAAGAGACTTTAGATACAGTATTAGAGGACCACTAAGGTCTATATAAAAGAGACTTTAGAACATGCAAGCAATAACAAAGTTTTTCTAGACAAAATGGATCATGTCTACCTACAAATGATCAATATAGGACAAGTTGTAATAGTGGTTATGTACCTGCTGATAGCAACATATCAAGCTATAATAAGAAAACAACAACGCTATCAACACATCGCTATGACAATGCAGATGCAACTTGTCTCTTATTGTCCCTCCGGCACCGCTGCAAGACTCTTTTTAAGACATGTTTCGCTGTTTGAGCGTCTTCCATTGACTCTGCAGGACGTCCCACGGCTTGTCCTTACCTTTGTCGGCCATTTCCTTCACTAGCTCCTGATAATTAAAATTCAGAAAGTCTTTTGTCTCCTCGTCCGTCCACTTCTATCTGTCTTTGTTGAAACCTGCCAGACTCATCTTGTATCTCCCTCCGTGTGCAGACAGAGCAAAAAATGCTGAGGGAAATTATCTAAAACTTCTTCTTTGTTTTGTGGTGGGTTGCAACCATAAAATGACCTAAAACTTAATCGCAATTTATTATTTATTCAACAAATAACGTTTCCATCAGCATTTATCGCACAAGCCGAATATTAATCAAGATAAAATCTGATGAGACCGGACTTATTTCCTTTGAGTCGATGTTCATAAAATTCCATCGAATTTTACTGTTTTCATATGGCATCTTTCATTCAATATCACTTAATTCAGATAAAAAACATGTGGATGGAAACATAGTTCCAGGTTTATAATTGTCTTCTGGTCTCTCTGCAGGGATCTCCATGCCGATCCCTGTGCTGGGACTCCGAGACCACTCCAAGGTTTTCAAAGATGGCAGCTGCCTGCTGACCGACAACAACTTTGTGCTGGTTGGCTCCTTTGTGGCGTTCTTTGTGCCCCTCACCATCATGGTCGTCACATACTTCCTGACCATCAACGCACTGCAGAACGAAGCCACGCTCTGCCTGGACCAACTCGTCCCGCGGCCCAAGTGGAGCACGACGTTCACTCTGAGCTTCTTGCCGCAAACCTCGCTGTCATCTGAGAAACTCTACAGACGCTCGATAAGCCGTGAGGCCGGTGGCAGAGGAAGCGGTGGCGGGCTGGGAGGCGGCCGCGGGAGCGTCTCTGGCTCGCTGTTGGGACGCCGCACCATGCAGTCTATCAGCAACGAGCAGAAGGCATCCAAGGTTCTCGGTGTAGTCTTCTTTCTCTTCGTGGTCATGTGGTGCCCGTTTTTTGTCACCAACGTGCTCGTGGTGGTGTGCGACCCGGCGGTGTGCGACGCTGGACTCATGGGGGGCCTGCTCAACATTTTCGTGTGGGTTGGATATATGTCATCCGCAGTCAATCCGCTCGTCTACACGCTGTTTAACAAAACGTACCGAGCAGCGTTTCTGCGCTACGTTCGCTGCCGGTACCATCCGGAGAGGAAGCGTCTCCAGCTGATTCTGGTGAACACCATCCCTCCGATGGCGTACAGCTCAACGCAGCTGCCCCTGGGCGACATTGCCAAGTTACAAAACGGAGTGGCGCACTCCAGCGGTGATGGGAAGGAATGCTCTTTACCTGGACGGGAAATGGAGAAGTCTAGACTGGACAAAAGTTGCGGTGACAAGGACGAGAGCTGTGTATGAGTATAAGCCTGTGAAAACTCACGGAAAGAAAACCTTTAGCCCCCTGGTCATGTCAGACTAACGTACAGCGAAGGGGTCAAGGTTTAAAGTGCCAAAGACAAAGTGCCTCCCAGACCGGATTTAAAAAACAACAAGACTCCAAATCAAGTCAATAAAATGAAGAATACATTTCCGTTTATCCTGAGAATTTTCAGAAGATTCCTTAGCTTTTGATTCACGTCCTATCAACAGGGTCTATATCACATGATCCAAGTTTGTGAGTTCCTTAGTACTACAAAAACATCTTTTGATAACCCAAAATAATGTAAATCAATGTGTGTTCCATGGATTACAATCCCTTAAAGGGTAACTTTGGTATTTGTCAACCTGGATCCCTGAACCCATGTTTTTGTGTCTTTGAAATTGGTCCGGTATCAAGCAATTTGACAATTTGCGTCCACTAAACGTTCTGTTGTTGCCGCTGACAGACTCAGTTCATTATTCTAAGCGTGTGTCAACATTATGGAAAGGACCCCTACAGAGATAGCATCACTTTGGCCACATTGGGACACCCCTTGCTTCTATCGTCCGTAGCCGGACACTTCAGACCTGACGCACTTTCCGGTCTTTTTGCGGTACTTTACATTTCCAATCATCACCAAAACAGAATTCATCTATACCCATCTAACAATCTACGTATGAGTTTTCCTGTATGCACATGGACATTTAGATGTCTGATTAGTATATGAAAGTGACTTTGATGAGGGAAAGACGTGAGAACGCTCGGGAAACGATTTTTCCTCCTAAAAAGTTTCTATTTTTACTGAATTGGACATTAAGGAGCATAATTCAGAGTGTTGAAGCATGGTATTTTATTGTGAAGGATGGAAGTAAGATCTGGTAGTTTTGACAGTATTGATGGGACTTTCTTTAACTGTCTATGGACTTAATACCCGGCAAGGCCCGGTGTCTACAGCAAGGAGATAGCGGTGTCCAGTTACGGCCAAGGGCAGCGCACGGCTAATGTGGCTAAAAGAAACTTCAGATACAGGATTAGGGGACCACTAACGTCTATATAAAAGAGACTTCAGATACAGTATTAGGGGACCACTAAGGTCTATATAAAAGAGACTTCAGATACAGTATTAGGGGACCACTAAGGTCTATATAAAAGCATCCAAAGAGCAATATTTTATGGGACCTTTAATTCACCCAATTACATGTGGAGATATGCTGACTCTATACACGCTAAAAGTGCTGATTATTTACATGGAGTCTGGTGGGTTTGGTGATGGTGATTTCAGGAATGTTTCATGTAAAAATAAAAGAATCTTACGCTTTATCTAAAAGGTCTATCTCTGTAGGGATCCCTCACATAATGTTGTCAGACACTTAGAGTAATAATCTGAGTCTGTCAGCAGCAACAACAGAACTTTTAGTGGACGCTGACTGCACCCATTAACCCATTACATCGTTCTCGCTCAATACTGGACCAATTTCAACGATTTTTTTAGTCACATAGACACAAAACATGGGAGAAAAGGGTTAAAAAAAAACGTTTCAGAGCCTTTTAAACACTTCCAGCAAATGATTTTAACCCTTGTGTTGTCTTCCCGGTGACCATTTGTTTTTCTGGTTCGAACATTTGTTGGAACGTTTTTGTCACTTTTTGTCACCTGATGTTTTTGAGCTTTTCCTGATGTTTTTGTCATTTTTTTTCAAGTTTTTTCTGCTCTTTTTTGATGTTTGTTATTTTTTTTGCCGACGTTTTTTGAAGATTTTTTCTGTAATTTTTGTCACTTTTTCAAAGTTCGTTTACCTTTTTTGTTTTGTTTAATTCCATAACATTAAACATCCATATTCAGTAAGAGTAGTGAACTGATCATTTATTTTACTTGTGAAAAACGTTTTTTTTTATATATTTTGGTTCAAAGAAACTCAATTTTCTGATGTAGAATTGTTTTTAAAATGGGTCAAATTTGACCCGAGGACAACAAGAGGGTTAAGTAAAAAACAAAAAACAAAAAAAACACATGATTGTATGAAATGAGAAGGGGTGGGGCAGTTTATGTAAACAATGTGAGACACTCTTGGACATGTGGTCAGTATAAAAAGTGACAGAATTTACCCACTTTGCAACAAACTCTTCTCATAATTTCAATTTTCACGGATGCTCAACTGCAGTGGCCTTTCGCCGTCACTGGGTGGATCAGCAGGGATTAGACTGGGTTTTTCTGCCACCTTATCAGATGTTTGAGTCTGCTGAGGGAGATACAGGATGAGTCTGCAGAGGGAGATACAGGATGCAGAAGGAGATACAGGATGAGTCTGCAAAGGGAGATACAGGATGAATCTGCAGAGGGAAATACAGAATGAGATACAGGATGAGTCTGCAGAGATACAGGATGAGTCTGCGGCGAGAGATGCAGGATGAGT
The DNA here is from genome assembly GCF_008692095.1 of Etheostoma spectabile. Classification (NCBI taxonomy): domain Eukaryota; kingdom Metazoa; phylum Chordata; class Actinopteri; order Perciformes; family Percidae; genus Etheostoma; species Etheostoma spectabile. Next base: position 175,688 of record NC_045736.1, on the reverse strand, counting down.
CTGCGGAGGGAGATACAGGATGAGTCTGCGGAGGGAGATACAGGATGCAGAGGGAGATACAGGATGAGTCTGCAGAGGGAGATACAGGATGAGATACAGGATAAGTCTGTGGAGGGAGATACAGTATGAATCTGCAGAGATACGGGATGAGTCTGCGGAGGGAGAGACCGGATGAGTCTGTGGAGAAAGGGAGATAACGCATGAGTCTGCAGAGGAAGATACAAGATGAGTCTGCGGAGGGAGGGAGATACAGGATAAGATACAGAATGCAGAAGACTACAGATGAGTCTGCGGAAGGAGATACATGATGAGTCTGATACAGGATGAGTCTGCGGAGGGAGATACAGGATGAGTCTGATACAGGATGAGTCTGCGGAGGGAGATACAGGATGAGTCTGCGGAGGAAGATGCAGGATGAGTCTGATACAGGATGAGTCTGCGGAGGGAGATACAGGATGAGTCTGCGGAGGAAGATGCAGGATGAGTCAGATAAAGGATGAGTCTGCGGAGGAAGATGCAGGATGAGTCTGATAACAGGATGAGTCTGCGGAGGAAGATGCAGGATGAGTCTGATAAAGGATGAGTCTGCGGAGGAAGATGCAGGATGAGTCTGATACAGGATGAGTCTGCGGAGGGAGATGCAGGATGAATTTCACACTTTGTGGACTCTCGCAAAAGTCAGATACATAAAGCTGCCAAATGTGGCAATGAAATGGAAAGAAAAGCCCCAGCTGCTTCTGTGTTTTCTGTTGAAAATAACAAAAAAGATAAATATTGTGTCTGGGAACAGAGAGACAACGTAGATAAATCTATATTTGTATGTTGTGCAGATAAATGTGAATAAATGTATATGACTGTTAAAACAAGTTTTGTTATTTACCAGTGAGGGATATTGTCACTGATGTGATGCACTATGAAGATTGCAAAATGAGATCACAGAGGATTGAACTGTAAAAATTACCTTTTTTCATTGCTTTCTTCTCACTCTACTAGAGGCCAAATGTTTTTGTTTTCCAGAATAGACATGGAAACTATTGTGGAGTAAAAGTAGGGCTTATGATGTCTAATTGAAACTATTGCGATATGATGACAACATTGAAGGGAATGATCATTTGTGTATCGTTATTCTAATTTTCATTGAAACAAATTAAAATTGAAAATTATTTTAGTGTGATTTTTGGAAGGATCTGTAGCAAATAGATTTTATTATTTATATGGTATATTTTCACTTAATTTTGTATATACATTTTGTATTTACATTTTATATTTTCATTTAATGTTTTATACACATTTTTTATTTATTTATATTTTATATTTTCATTTCATTTTATACACATTTTTTTATTAATTTATATTTTATATTTTCATTTCAGTTTTTATACACATTTTTTTATTTTATATTTTAATTTCATTTTTTTATACACATTTTTTTCTGTAATCTGTAGGATGGATGTGTAGGAGTGCCACAATACTTCTTTCAGAAGGGTTTGACCCGTAGTCTGTATATGCACACATACTGTATATTGCGCCCCCTGCAATTTGGATATTGCACTAGTCCAAAATGTGATTTTGATAAAATTGCGATTAATTGGAATTTGGAAGTTGTAGCTCCTAAAGCTACAACTCCACTGCTACATCTTTGTTTAAAAAGGAAAATCATCTGCTTTCCCCCTCTCATTCCACCTGCTCTGGCATTTTCCCCTTTCATTCCCTCTGCTCTGTGGTTTACCCCTCTCATTCCTCCCGCTCTGGCGTTTCCCCCTCTCAATCACCCTGCTCTGGCGTTTCCCCCTCTCATTCCTCCTGCTCTGGCGTTTCCCCCTCTCATCCCCTGCTCTGCGTTTCCTCACCCCCTCTCATTCCCCCTGCTCTGGCGTTTCCCCCTCCCATCCCACTGCTCTGGCGTTTCTCCCCCTCTCATTCCCCTGCTCTGCTGTGTTCCCCCCATTCCTCCTGCTCTGGCGTTTCCCCCTCTCATTCCCCATGCTCTGGCGTTTCCCTCTATCATTCCTCTTGCTCTGGCATTTCTCCCTCTCATTCCCCCTGCTCTGTGTTTTCTGATGTTTTCTAAGTGTTTTCCGTGGCTTTGATAACTGATCCAGCTCGTTAAAGGTACACCAGGGTAATAATAACCTTATTATTATTATTATTATTATTATTGTTAATATTATTATTACTATTATAACAACCTTAAAAAACGTTTGTTACATTTTGATACTATAAACCCTATCAGCGTCTGTTTTTGGAGCAGAACTCTTCACATGAAGGCTCACGGCTGCTCAGGGTATATTCAGAGGTAACCTAAGATGGGATTGGTGCACTACCTGTGGTACAAAGCAACTTTAAAGTCCAGTTCAGACCAACGATTCTGCATGAGACAAGTTGAAACCATTGACAGCACAAGAAATTTGTCTCGTCCAGAATCTTTGGTCTGAACTTGACTTAAGCTTTCTAATTAAAAGAGAAAATGTTTTCTTTAGCCAAATGAGCAGGAGGGAGGTGATTTATCATATTATTTACAGCAGCAGGTGAAGGACTCGGGCTACAACAGGACAGTAACGAAGAAAGAGATGTATGGGCTCAGCAGGTTGCTGCTTTTAGCTTTACAGCAAAGATTGGCTGAGTCATAACCCCGCCGGCTTCTACACATTATTTTTCTGCTCTCCGTGGATTTTCGTGCCGGAATTCTACACTTGTCTGCGTGGGACGGCGCCTGGAAAAGTTGTTCACATCCTACTCTGGATACTACGGCATCAACACGAACTTGCCTGACGGTAGCTCACAAAGCTAAGACAGTTAAGTTGTGGATCCACGTCTTTATCATAAACTCTGTATGTAATGCAACTTTTCAAGAATTGTGCAGTTCCTATGAGTAACAATGGCCAATGATAACTTTTGGAACGAACTGCCCTTCCTTTCTGGCTCGAACGTCACTAGGGCTATGCCCCAGTAATGTAAAGGAGATTTTCCTCATGTTTTTATGGGAGATGGAAAAGAGGACTTTTCAAAACGGTGCCAACGTTTTGAAGTGTTGGTAGAGGCTATTCCCACTTATGATGAAGATAGTTTGGCTAAGCTGCT
>NC_045736.1:171026-172597 GCF_008692095.1 Etheostoma spectabile | reverse complement strand
CCTGGGTGGTGCTGCTTTTAGTTATTGGAATAGTTTACCTGATGCCACAAAATCTGACTATACTGCAGTTAAAGAAAAATTGAAAGCTGTTTTTGGACAGACTGCTTATCTGGCTACCTTTCAAAGTTACATTAATGCACGTACTCGGCTGCCGGGTGAGGCCCTCCCAGTGTTTGCTGCTGACATTTGCGGACTGGTAGAGGAAGCTTTTCCTACATATGGACAAAATGCTAAAGATGGAGAAAAATTCAGAGGTTTCATTGCTGGTATTGAGCCCTATCTTCAGCTGCGTTGTCATGAACACAGGGTAAAGACTCTGGAAACCGCTCTTCAGTTTGCAATACAGATTGAGACTGCTCCACGGGCTAGCAGGGTTTTCTCATCTCCAAACACTCTGCAACATTTTTCTCAGTCACCTGCTGTGTCACCTCCTGTCCCTCCCTTGGCACTGGCTCACCCTCCTGCCCCTTCCACTGCTCTTGGTGTCCACTCTGCCACCTCAGACAATCTCCAGATCATGCAGAGAACACTGGAGATGCAGTCGAAAAGGGTTGAACAGTTACAAATGGAGATTCAACGCCAGCAACAAGACACACGGTGTGGCTCGTCAGACTACAGACCTTGTCAGCAAAGCCCTACTCCTAATGGTGGACGAGACTGCAGCCGACACTATTCCTCAGACAGAAACAACTATAGAGATTCTTCTTATGACCGACACTCAGCTTGTGATAGCTACAGACCTTCAAGGCATGACAGAGACCGGTATGATAGACGGACTTCACATAATCGTTCTGGATCGTCTGAGCGCCATGCATGTGGCTACAGCCTTTCACCCAGAGAATACACACAACGTGGCCACTCTCCAGACCGCCATGAGGATAGAAATCCGTCTAAACACTCAAAGTCCGGGACATGTACGGTTTCATTCTCCTCACACCAGCTCTAACAAGGTAAACTACCAGTAGTTGACATTGGGGGCCAATTGCCAACTACTAACTTTACCCAGGCCCACAGAGACAGTAACGTCCTGCCCACTGACGTTACCAGAGACAGTTTATGTGTGGTAGATGTATCAAAACAATATGTGTCAGTTGTGATTGAGTATATTGTAATGCTTTTGTTGACACTGGAGCAGACATTTCCGTTATCAGTGAGGATTTTAGGATGTCTACACATGCTCTACACAAAAAGCCCATTGAAAAACAATTTGTTCCTCTCACTGATGTCACAGGTGACCCTCTGGACTCAATTGGCTCAGTTGGCTCAATTACAGTCAATTTAAGTATTGCTCACAAGCCGATAACACATGCTTTTCAAGTTGTCAGAAACTGTACTAAACCACTGATTTTGGGTTGGGATTTTCTGGTTGCTAATAGCATTATTGTAAATACCAGAAACATGGCCCTCATAGTAGATGACAAAGTCGTACCCCTGGTTAGCCCACACCAAGATGTCCCTAAATTGACGGATGTCACAGTATCTTCTACAGTTACACTCCCAGCCATGTCGGAGATGGTCATCTCGGCTAAGTTAGATGTACCGCTTAAGGGACTGACACCTCATGACTATGT
>NC_045736.1:169596-171016 GCF_008692095.1 Etheostoma spectabile | reverse complement strand
GAACCACACTACACTAATCAGTCAATAGTTGGTTTTGCATGGACTGTGACAAAACCTGAACAAGGTTCCCTCTACCTGAAAGTGGCTAATCCCTCCAGTGAGGAAGTCATGTTACATGGTGGCACTTTTCATGCCACCTCTGACTGCCGCAAAGACAAATACACAGTAATGGAATGCTCTGTCTGTAATGTCAACATCCAGAAACGTACTCTCCAAGCCACCTGTTCTGCCTGATATTTCACACCCTAATCTCACAAGTGCACAACATGACAACGACAACAAGACACTTTAAACTCATTCTCAGATGTCTTCAGTCAGCAACCGTTAGGACAGACCTAGTCAGACACAAAATCACAACTACCTGTGACACTCCCATCTCACAAAGAGCCTATCGTACCTCTCCTTCAATAAAAGCAGAGATCCGCCGTCAGGTGGAAGAGCTTAAAGCTCAGAATCTGATTGAAGACAGTACAAGCCCCTGGGCCAGCCCAGTGGTCATGGTGAAAAAGAAAGATGGCACATACAGATTTTGTGTTGATTTCCGAAAACTGAACTCTGTCACCGGCACAGATGCACATCCTCTCCCAAGGGTCGATGATAGTCTGATTCACTGTCGCGGCTTCTCAGTTTTTCTCCACATGGACATTGTCAGTGGATCACTGGCAATTGAAAATGCATTTACAGAGTATCAGGCCCAAACGGCATTTACACAGGGACGGTCCTAACCACTTCACGTAATGCCCATGGGTCTGAAAACTCCCCCCCAACTTTTTCCAAAAGACTATGGAGCTTGTTTTGAGAGGTCTACACTGGACAACATGTGTCATTTATCTTGATGACATCATCTGTATGGGACGGGACTCTGATGATCATCTTCAGAACCTGACAGACATTCTCACCAGATTCAGACAAGCAGGTTTGAAACTAAATCCTTGGAATTTTGACTTTTGCAAATCTGCAGTCAAGTATATGGGACATGTTGTGTCACATGATGGACTTACACTGGATCCAGTCAACAGCCACCATGTAGGTGAGTGGCCTGTCCCAAGATCACCCACAGAGGTACGAGCATTTCTGGGACTGTGCTCATTTTATAGACGTTTTGTACACAAGTATGCATTCATTGCTCATCCCCTGCACAGACTCACGCAAAAGCATGTGCCATTTGATTGGACTGACGAGTCCTCAACTGCTTTTCAGGCATTAAAGGATGGACTCACATCCCCTCCAATAATGGCATTTCCCAAGTTTCATCAGCCATTTATTCTCAGTACAGATGCATCAAACTATGCAGTGGGTGCAGTGCTCTCACAGGTTCAGAATGGGAATGAACGGGTTATAGCATATGCAAGTCATGTTTTGACCCACAAAGAGAAAAAATGGTCCACATATGACAAAGAACTCTGGGCCATTGTCTGGT
>NC_045736.1:169017-169586 GCF_008692095.1 Etheostoma spectabile | reverse complement strand
CTTTAGACACTACTTGAGCTGTAATCCATTTACAATCATCACAGATCACTGTCCACTCCTCCCTCTACGGAAACTGGATGTCACACATGACCCCACAAGACGACGAGGTCGTTGGGCTTTGGAGTTGAATCCGTATCAGTGGACTATACTACACAAGGAAGGAAAGAAACACACTAATGCTGACGCTATGTCACGGATTCCCCTCTCACAGGACCCAGTGGTCTCAAAGGACAGAAACTCCTCAGGAACTCCACTCCTCTCCTGTCAAACTGGACACTCTACTCCACAGTTAGACAATCTACCAGTACAGCCTTCTTCTATGATCAGCACCACGGATCAGGTTTGCTGTGCGGCAGGCACGGCATCATGGGTGGGCCTGACGGGTCTAGGCCCACCCACTTTTCAGCAGGCCCACCCACAAATTTTCATTAAAAAATAATAATAATTATATATTGTAATTGTAAAGAATTATTAAAAAGTGGCAAATTATCTCATAATTGTGCTAAAGTAATCTAAATCTTAAGTAGTTTTTAACTTAATTTAAAAAAAGTTGTTTGTCTATTAAGTGA
>NC_045736.1:168598-168992 GCF_008692095.1 Etheostoma spectabile | reverse complement strand
CTATTAGTGAACAGTGATCTGCGCACATTTCAAACGCTGCTAATAGACTTTGCCACTAGAGAACTGAACACTCGTATTCCCAGTAACATCCTATGGCCTCATGCTCTGCAGCAGTCCCTATGTTCTCCTGCCATTTCATACCATGACACATCCGCAGTCCTGATGTCTCTAGCCTTCATACAAATGACACATCCAGGTCCCTGAGGTCTCCATCCTTCATACCAATGAACAGCATAGCATCCTGATGTCTCCTAGCCTCTACAATGACCTGATGTCTCCTAGCCTTCATACGAATGACACCACCTGCTTGGCCACTCTCAACGATGTAGGGAAGCACTTCAACATAACCGTGTCAGAGTCGGAGCTCGCAGTGTTTGTGCAACTCATAGAGAGG
>NC_045736.1:168311-168506 GCF_008692095.1 Etheostoma spectabile | reverse complement strand
AGCTCTGATAACACTGCCGATGACATCCTGTACAGTTGAACGCGTCTTTTCCAGTGTCTGTATTGAGATATATTAAAATAATCGATTCACAACCCTTTACAAATCTACAGGCGCATTTCTATTTCTATATCAGCTTGTTACTGTTGATCTTTTTCCCTCATGGGTTTCCCTTGTTATGGGCGCTGTGTCTGTTGT
>NC_045736.1:168150-168301 GCF_008692095.1 Etheostoma spectabile | reverse complement strand
TGTGATTTATTTCCTTTTGTTAAATATGTTTATAACATGAATCATACTAAAGTAACAATTTGTCTCTTTCGGAAATAACTTGAGTCTTGTTTTACACGACAGATGACATCAATGAACAAGTTCTGTGCCCGAGTGTTGAATGAAACTGTCG
>NC_045736.1:168044-168140 GCF_008692095.1 Etheostoma spectabile | reverse complement strand
TTGATCTGTAGTGTTGAAAACTTAAAAACAATTAAACAGAATTGTGGAATATTTGGCCTCCTGTTATACGAGCAGAACTAAATTATGTTTTGGGGA
>NC_045736.1:167847-168034 GCF_008692095.1 Etheostoma spectabile | reverse complement strand
GCCTGACCACTGTTACAGTCTTATGTCTATGGAGCTTTGCGTAATAGCACAGCCAGGTTTGGTGCGTAATGGAGATTCCAACGTGCTCTTCTTTGGTATGAACCAAGGAGAGCGGTCGCGGATAGGGTCATCCTATACAACCAAACGTTTGTACAATGTTTTTTTACAACATATTTAAAGAGCATCA
>NC_045736.1:167582-167837 GCF_008692095.1 Etheostoma spectabile | reverse complement strand
ATCTCTATTATGTTAGCACAGATAATATAACAGTATATTAGTCATTTGTATTAGGTAAAACAGTGATTTGATATCATGTTTTAATTTAAGGCCCACCCATAATTGGTCTGGCCCATCCAAAACTGGAATCCTGGCGCCGTGCCTGCTGTGCGGAACTAGATTCTGCTGTTCAGACAACCAATGTAGGTGTGGAATTGTTACAACTAGGGATGAGCGAGTACAGCATTATCTGTATCTGTATCTGTATCTGTTTAC
>NC_045736.1:164624-167557 GCF_008692095.1 Etheostoma spectabile | reverse complement strand
TACCACATCATTATCTTATCTGTCAGCTTAGTTTAAACAGTACCAGAAGCAACCAAGATTGGCAGGATCTTTTACAAAGTTTATTGGCAGGCAGTCAAGGACCAGTGAGGTGTCCAGTAATAAACTGTTTGGCAGGCTAGACATCGGCAGTAAAGCAGGCAGAATGTCCTTCTTTGCGAGCAGCAGTAAGAAACAACACCACGTCCTCTCCACATGATGCTACTAACATCCGCTCAAAGACTGTGGAGAACGCAGGGCTATATAAGCCACACCGAAAGAGGCTGATAGAATCATGTAATAGTCAGTCCGAGAAGTGAGCTAGCCCCACCCAATTACCAAAAGAACAAAACACAATCAACCACACACACCCCCCTAAGCCAAGTCATATTGAGACATCCTGACAGTAGACACAATATCCAAATGAAGCCCTGAATCCGTACACCTCCCTACAGAACCTCCACATCTCCTTGGCAGAATTTTAGAAGAGGGATTCGATGCACAAACTTGCTGAATCTGTCGACCACCGTGAGATGGTCGTCGACCCCTCAGATGGAGGAAACCAGTCACAAAATTCCAATCATGTGCGACCAAGGACGGCAAGAATGGATAGGGTCGCACGAGACCCGTCGCGGGCCTGGGAGACCCCTTGTTCAGGTCACAACACGGACAACAGGCACAAACGTCCTGTCTCCGCCTCCATACTGTGGCCACCAGAACCTTCTTGCGAACAAACCAGAGAACGGATACTCATGATGCCCTTGCGTCTAGAGAATGAGCCCATAGCAAAACCGCAGTCTCATGAAAAGGCACAAAAAGCCAACGCCGGAGGCCGTTACCTGGACCAGATTTCACGTAGCTGCAGCCTGAACCTCGCTCCCCTCCCCTCAATCCTCCAGGTGTCGTGCTCCGATCACACAGGCGCTGGGAAACATGGTGGTCCAGAGGTGCAGAATCATAGTCCATCACTACTGAATGCGCTTGACAGCGCATCATGTTTTGCTTTGCGCGAACCAGGTCTGATGTCGTGTGAACTGGCAAACGGCAAACAACAAAACGCCACGCTGGCCTGTCGGGATCTCCCGCTTGGCAACAATATACTCTAAATCTTATGGTCGGTCCACACCACGAATAGGATTCTCGCCCCCCAACCAGTGGCCTCCACTCCTCCAGCTCCAGTTTGACTGCCACAGCTCCCGGTCCCCACGTCATAGTTCCTTTCTGGTGGGATAGACCCGGAGAAAAAAGCACAAGGATGCGTCTTGTCATCAAGCAGCCCTCTGAGACATGACATCACCATGCCAACGTCAGCGCATCGACCTTCAACAACAAACTGTTTAAGTGGAGTCGGCTGGAACAATGCCGCTGTAGTGAACCACTTCTTTAAGTCTGAAAAGCCGCAATAGCCGTAGTCGACACTGGAAGGTTTCGAAGGTAGAGTGAGGACACGTCAGGGGTGCATCTACTCGCTTGTAATTGCGAATAAACCTCCGTAAAAGTTGCAAATCCCCAAAACCTCTTGCAACTGTCTTCCTGTTCACCCTGGTTCAGCCACTCTACCACTGCTTTCAACCTTGCATTGATCCATCCTTACTCCCTGAGAGATTATATGCCCCAAAACGTGATAGTAGGTGGGGTATGGATTCACCTTCTCTGCCTTTACGTAAAGACGATTCTTCCAAAAGGCGTTGTAGCAACCTGGACGACGGGGTGAGGTTGGGTCCGATGGATCCCTGGAAAAGATCAAATTATCATTAAGATACACGAACACAATCGTTGAAGCATGTCCTTGGAGGTACTTAACCATGCTTTGGAAGACTGCAGGGGCGTTTGTTAAGCCCAACGGCCTTCAACTAGATACTCAAAGTGTCAAGTGGCGTATCAAAGGCAGTCTCCATTTCGCTCCCTCTTTAAATGCGAACAGGTGATAGGCATGCAATAGGTCCACTTAGAGGAAATGACCGCTTTCCTTTAAGAGATCAAAGCAGAGGTCATGAAGCACTGGTTATTTGTTCTTTACCGTGATTTAGGGAGACCTCTGAAGCATGCAGGGCCTGATGGTGCATCTTTTTTTCCCCACGAAGAAAAACCTGCTCCCAGTGGAGAATGAGGATGACGATAATGTCCAGCTGCCAGCGACTCCTTGATGTAGGTCTCCATAGTCAAGCGTTCCGGCTTTGATTTAGGTTGTATAGGCGACTCCCCGTGAACGGAGAACCGGCAATACCTCAATAAGCAGTCGTATGGAACAGTGAGGCGGTAAATGATAGGGCTTGTTGTTTGCTGAAGGACCACTGAAGGTCATGAAATCAAGGGAAACTTAGATAAGTCTGGTTCTACAGTGCCCGTCACACCCTGACTGTAAACGGACTTGGGGTTTGGGCATAGTTAAACAGCTGCATGACACGCAGTAACCCAACTAATAATCCTAGAGGTGGGACCAGTCACTGTTAGTGTTTTGGTGAACCACAACCCGTGGATTGCCCAGGACTAGTGGCAACAACGGGAGAACTAATTACAAAAAAACTATCTGTTCGATGGCTTACCTGATAATTGTAACCTAACTGGGCATTGCGGGCAACCACCCGGCCAATAACCTACCATCAGGCAATTAGCGTCAATGGCTTATCCGTAGTGACAGTGGTGATCTTTAAACCTGTCTGCTAACACTGTCATCACGAGGAACTCTCCACCTGCTTCCGAGACTCAAAAGTTCTAACTCTATATAAAGCAACACAGAAAGAGCTGATATGAATCAGGTGTGCTAATCAGTCAGTCCGGAGAGTGAGCTAGCCCCACCCAATTACCAGAAAGAAACAAAAACACAATCAACCACACACACCCCCTAAGCCAAGTCATAATTGAGACATCCTGACAGTAGACACAATATCCAAAGGAAGCCCGTGAATCCGGAACACCTCCCGGACAAGAACCTC
>NC_045736.1:164370-164533 GCF_008692095.1 Etheostoma spectabile | reverse complement strand
CCCTCAGATGGAGGAAATCCAGTCACAAAATCCAAAGCCAGGTGCGACCAAGGACGGCAAGGAATGGATAGGGGTCGCACGAGACCGGCGGCGGGCCTGTGAGACCCCTTGTTCAGGGCACACACAGGACAAACAGGCACAAACGTCCGTGTATCCGCCTCCA
>NC_045736.1:163930-164161 GCF_008692095.1 Etheostoma spectabile | reverse complement strand
AGGCGCTGGGAATCATGGTGTCCAGAGTGGCAGAATCATAGTCACACTTACTGAATGCGCGGGACAGAGCATCAGGTTTGACGTTGCGCGAACCAGGTCTGTATGTCAGTGTGAACTGGAAACGGCCAAAAAACAACGCCCACCTGGCCTGTCGGGAATTCAGTCGCTTGGCAGAACGAATATACTCTAAATTCTTATGGTCGGTCCACACCACGAATGGATGCTCAGCCC
>NC_045736.1:163575-163825 GCF_008692095.1 Etheostoma spectabile | reverse complement strand
AAGCACAAGGATGCATCTTGTCATCAGCAGCCCGCTGAGACAGAACAGCACCAATGCCAACGTCAGAAGCATCGACTTCAACAACAAACTGTTAAGTGGAGTCAGGCTGGACCAGAATGGCCGCTGTAGTGAACCACTTCTTTAAGTCTGAAAAAGCCGCACTAGCCGTAGGCGACCACTGGAAGGTTCGAAAGGTAGAGGTGAGACACGTCAGGGGGGCAGCTACTCGGCTGTAATTGCGAATAAACCT
>NC_045736.1:163210-163399 GCF_008692095.1 Etheostoma spectabile | reverse complement strand
TTACGTAAAGACGATTCTCCAAAAGGCGTTGTAGCACCTGACGAACGTGGTGGATGTGGTCCGCTGGATCCCTGGAAAAGATCAAAATATCATTAAGATACACGAACACAAATCTGTTGAGCATGTCCTTGAGGATATCATTAACCATGCTTTGGAAGACTGCAGGGGCGTTGGTAAGCCCAAACGGCA
>NC_045736.1:162971-163200 GCF_008692095.1 Etheostoma spectabile | reverse complement strand
TACTCAAAGTGTCCAAGTGGCGTATCAAAGGCAGTCTTCCATTCGTCTCCCTCTTTAATGCGAACCAGGTGATAGGCATTGCATAGGTCCAGCTTAGAGAAAATGACCGATTCCTGTAGAGAGTCAAAAGCAGAGGTCATGAGAGGCAATGGGTATTTGTTCTTTACCGTGATGTTATTGAGACCTCTGAAATCAATGCAGGGCCTGAGGGTGCCATCTTTTTTTCCCA
>NC_045736.1:162374-162502 GCF_008692095.1 Etheostoma spectabile | reverse complement strand
GGTTATGGTGAACCAACCAGGGATGGCCCAGGACTAGTGGCACAAAGGGAGAACTAATTACAAAAAAACATATCTGTTCGATGTGGTTACCTGATAATTGTAACCTAACTGGGCAAGTGCGGGCAACC
>NC_045736.1:162104-162243 GCF_008692095.1 Etheostoma spectabile | reverse complement strand
TAACAGGCTACTAGACTGACCTTGGTAAGTGAGGGTGGCGTGAAGTTGAGTGCGTGGACGAGGAGATAGAGGGATAGCTGGTCTACTCGCTAGGATTCTCCTCCCATCTAGCGAGCTTGCCTGTTTGAAGGATTGTCGG
>NC_045736.1:161436-161570 GCF_008692095.1 Etheostoma spectabile | reverse complement strand
CCTCGTGGAAGAGTCAGGACCACTTGCCGGATGGTCGAAAACCTTGCATAGCTCAGAGAAGAAGGTGGCGTAGGATGAGGTAGGAGTGGACTGCTTCTCCCATACAGCGGAGGCCCACTGAAGAGCATCCCCTT
>NC_045736.1:161216-161351 GCF_008692095.1 Etheostoma spectabile | reverse complement strand
CAAAAATGGTCGACAATGTCCCAAAACTCCCTCATACCGTTCCGGCGTGGGAACCCACTGTTCCCGACCTGGCAGTGTGACGGGTGGCGTGGGACCTGGCGGCGTGGGATCCGGTGGTGTTGCTGCAGTAGCGGA
>NC_045736.1:161034-161206 GCF_008692095.1 Etheostoma spectabile | reverse complement strand
CGCAGCCCCGTGACGTCAGCGGTAAGTTGTCTTAGCCCATCCATAATCTCCCTGTGAGACTGACTGTGTTGTCCGAGAGTGAATTCTTGCACTGACACTGCATGTTTGACTGCACCTAAGTCCGCTGGGTCCATACTTGGCCGGATTGTACTGTCAGATATAGTTTAACAGG
>NC_045736.1:160593-160764 GCF_008692095.1 Etheostoma spectabile | reverse complement strand
CTAATCAGTCAGTCAGGAGAGTGAGCTAGCCCCACCCAATTACCAGAAAGAAACAAAAACACAATCGACCACACACACCCCCCCAGCCAAGTCATAATTGAGACATCCTGACAGTATCCGGATCCGTACTCGGACTGGGCGGGGCCTAAACCGGAAGTGGTCAGATTTAAC
>NC_045736.1:160375-160490 GCF_008692095.1 Etheostoma spectabile | reverse complement strand
TGATTTGAAAACTATTTACATGACAGCATCGAGCTTCAGATCAATGGTGTTGTCATGGCAACAAACAAACTATATACAGAACGATTTACAACAATGAATACAACACATGCGGTTG
>NC_045736.1:147341-160365 GCF_008692095.1 Etheostoma spectabile | reverse complement strand
GTAAAATGTAATGAACAAGAATTTTCATACACAATATAACTCTTTTTTTAACTTTTATTTTTTTATGATCAGTGTGATTTTTTTTGTTTTTGGTTCTTTTTTTAAAATTTTTCATTTCTACACCAAGGCAAGGCAAGGCAGCTTTATTTGTATAGCACATTTCAGCAACAAGGCAATTCATCAGGTTTGTTTTAAGTCGGTTTTAGTCCTTAATAGTAACAAGTAGATTTTTGGTGAACGTGGGTTTGTAGTCCTTACATAGTAAACCAGTAGATTTCTGGTGAACGTGGGGTTTGTAGTCCTTACATAGTAACCATAGATTTCTGGTGAACGTGGGGTTTTAGTCCTTACATAGACCAGTAGATTCTGGTGAACGTGGGGTTTGAGTCCTAGATAGTAACCAGTAGAATTTCTGGTGAACGTGGGGTTTGTAGTCCTTACATGTACCAGTAGATTTCTGGTGAACGTGGGGTTTGTAGTACTTACCTAGTACCAGTAGATTTCTGGTGAACGTGGGGTTTGTAGTCCTTACATAGTAACCAGTAGATTTCTGGTGAACGTGGGGTTTGTAGTACTTACATAGTAACCAGTAGATTCTGGTGAACGTGGGGTTTGTAGTCCTTACATAGTAACCAGTAGATTTCTGGTGAACGGTGGGGTTTAGTCCTTACATAGTAACCAGTAGATTTCTGGTGAACGTGGGTTTGTAGTCCTTATATAGTAACCAGTAGATTCTGGTGAACGTGGGGTTTGTAGTCTTAGATAGTAACCAGTAGATTTCTGGTGAACGTGGGTTGGTGTCCTTACTATAGTAACCAGTAGATTTCTGGTGAACGTGGGGGTTGTAGTCCTTACATAGTAACCAGTAGATTTCTGGTGAACGTGGGGTTTGTAGTGGGTTTGTAGTCCTTACATATGAACAGTAGATTCTGGTGAACGTGGGGTTTGTAGTACTTAAATAGTAACCAGTAGATTTCTGGTGAACGTGGGTTGTGTAGTCCTTACATAGTAACCGAGATTTCTGGTGAGTGGGGTTTGTAGTGGGGTTTGTAGTCCTTACATAGTAACCAGTAGTTTCTGGTGAACGTGGGGTTTGTAGTACTTACTAGTAACCAGTAGATTTCTGGTGAACGTGGGGTTTGTGTCTTACTAGTAACATAGATTTTGGTGAACGGGGGTGTAGTCCTAATAGAACCAGTAGATTTCTGGTGAACGTGGGGTTTGTATGGGGTTTGTAGTCCTACATAGTAACCAGTAGTTTGTGACGTGGGTTTGAGTCCTTACATAGAACCAGTAGATTTCTGGTGAACGTGGGTTTCAGACATGCTGCTTGGTTTAAATGCAACTCCCGTTGCGTCTCTGCCATCGGAGATTTTTTTTTTTTTTACTGTCAGTGCGCCCCCCACCCCCCGCCCCCTCTCTCTGCGTCTCTCTCTTATCTCACACACACACCACACACACACACACAACACAAACACACACACCACACACACACACACACAACACACAACACACTACATAGCCTACCTCACTTGCTTCCTGCTTCTTACAGTGCAGACGCTTTGCTGCTGCTCCTGCTTCTGTTGCATATTTTTGCTGATAATCGTGCTTTTCCTCTGAGAAACTATGAGCAGCGGCTCTTGGACACTTCAAAAACACTGGACTATACATTTTTGTAGACATAGTAGGCTATTGCCATATTTTAAAATTTTTCTGCGTGAGCGTGGCCTACCATAGCTCAAGCCTGTCCTACAGTGATTGTAGCTAAAGCTAATAGCAGAAGATGCCTCCTTTCTCCGTAGAAGACTACTACAAACTCCTTCAGAAGATTGCACTTCTGGAAACCAAGGTTCACCTTCTAGAAGTGAACGGAAGTTAACGGATCTTGTGGAAATGACACCACTTTACCATGACCCATAACAATGGACAGAAGTATGCTAACAACGGCTAATTAGCACCCACAAAGACTACAAAGAAACAGGGAGGGTGGAACTGGTAATAATCAACAGTGGCGGTCCTCCCTGGAACTTGTCTGGTGCGAAGCCTAAGAGTAAATCATTTTCCTGGGAAATGGGAGGACGACTAACGGGCCGGGCACAGCGCCCTGACATTTGTGATATGACGCTGGCCTGCATTATCATCTGGGCAGAGCGCCTCTTCAACCCCTGTACCTAGTAGACACAGCCGTGGACAGCTGCAAAAGGGAAAATAAGCAACAAAATGCCCCCCCAACAACCTGGTGTGCAACTGGATAACAGATTTGTCTCTGCTGCAAGACGCTGGACAGTCATACTGATGACGGGACTGCGTCTCATCCACCACACAGCAGGGTAAGGACTGAGAGCAATTCAAAAAGTAAAAGCAACAACTGGGCCTCAAACCCTGATTGTGGGTGACTCTGCTGTAAAAGATTAAAAACAGTAAAAACACCAAAATACTATGTTTTCCCAAAGACATGGTGTCTGACTTGACCCAAAAAATCCCAGATATCGTGGAGCACACCCAACTGTGAAGAACATTTTTTCTGCATATAGGGTCAAATGATGTTGTAAAGCAACAGTCTGAATTGCTGAAACTGGACTTTAGGGAACTGCGACACAGTCACCCCCTAAGCGCAAATGTGTTTATCAGTGGTCCTATACCGTCAGTCAGAAGAGGAGCTGAGAGATTCAGCCGACTGTTGGGACTAAACAAATGGCTTTCAACTGAATGTACCGTCCACTCTCTGAAGTTCATTGACAATTTAAACATTTTCTGGGGCGCAGACATCTTTTTAAAGCAGCGAGACTTTCCCTTAACAAGCCAGGAGTAAAGCTGTTCACCTCTATACTGCTTTACTTTCTGCGCTCACATCTGCTCCCTGCCAAGGTCACAAAACAAAAGGAAACACAACAAGTGCGGCGTGATTCCAGCACAGCCCCGCCTGTGCAAGATTGACCATGGGAGACCAGAGAGCAGAGACACGAAACCTCCACTCCCCTCTTCACCCGTCCAGCACCCCTCCAAACCTTCCCAACCCCGAACCTTCTGAGGATTCATCGCTGTCTCTACTGATGTCTCCAACACCCTTTCCCTTTATTTCCCCCATCAATTATGCACCCCTTCCTACCCCATGGCTAACCCGGGCAAAAGTAAAACGCCAAGCACCACTACCAGGATGTCAGAAAACTCCTTCCCCCAGACTGATAGGACGCTTGTGTGCAAAATCTGGCAAGCACTATCTGATATGTGCCGGGCCTTGGCTGCGGAACTAGTGATACTATGACTCTTTTCAGACAAGCCCGGGCCCTGTGGATTCAATTCTTCCTCAATTTCTGTTGATAGGTAATAGGAAAAGAATGGTGAATAGCACTTAACTGCAAACTTAGCAAATTTGGCATCCATTCCTCGTCAGCTACAGCTGTCCCAAAAATGAAAACACACTAACACTAGCCTACTAAAGTCAGGTCTTTGGCAGGAAATCATTTATCAATGTTTTATACTAAGCACAATCAGATTTTATGTTTTTAACTGAAAACCTGGTTAGACCTAATAACAGCGCTGCTGTTCTCATCGAGTCAGCTCCCCCTAACTTCAGTTTTATGAGTGAGAATAGAGTGATAAGAAAGGAGGTGGAGTCGCCATTTTGTTTAATGACTCATTCCACTGTACGCAAATATGTTATGGAATTTTGTTTCTTTTGAATATGTTGCTCTTCAATTAAGATCTTCCCCTCAAGCGTGTTTCTAAATATCTACAGGCCACCTAATATTGTGCAACACTTCATTGATGACTTCACAACTGCTGTCTTTTATCTGCATTAACTTTGATTGTGTAATCATTGCGGGTGATTTTAACATTCATGTTGACAGCCCCCAGGACAGGGGGATAAAAGAGCTTGTGTTGTGTTTTTGAGAACTATGACTGACTCAGCATGTGACGGAGCCACCCACAATAAGGGGCACACTCTGGACTTGATTGTCTCCAAGGTCTGAACATTTCCAAGGTTGTGGTGACGACGTTGCTCTCTCAGATCATCTCTGTGTTTCTTTAACGGCACTATCTCTGTGCCCAAAAGTGTCCAAACAAAGATAATCAGAAAACGGTATATCACTGAAAACACCAGTGACACATTTATACAGCTTTTCTCCTCCACACCAGCCCTCTCTGGGCTATCAGTCAGTGAGCTTGTAGATAATTTCAACTGTAAAATCACAAATGTTATTGATGCCATTGCTCCCACTAAGGTCAAAGTTGTATCTGGTAAGAAAAGATCTCCATGGAGAAATGTCCTACTGGTGAGAACAGAAAAAAGAGAGTGTAGGAAAGCTGAACGAAGGTGGCGAAAAACAAATCTCCTGGTCCATTATAACTCCTATAAAGAGAGACTTCGCATTTATAATTTGGAACTGAGGAATGCAAGAAGGTCCTTTTTCTCTGATATTATCTCTAGAAACAATAATAATTCCCGTGCTTTGTTTGCTACTGTTGATAGGTTAACAAACCCTCCAGTACCAGTAGCATCTGACTTTATATACCAAGGCCTGCAATGACTTTGCCTCCTTCTTCAAAGACAAAATCAAAGATTAGAAAACAGTCAGTGCCTCCATATAAGTCCAGGATATGTGCTGTCACAGTGTTCAAGCAAAAATAGTTCCAATATGACAGAATTTCACACGATCAACCATACAAACCTGGAGGACATTATTAACATCTGAAAACCTCGACCTGTTGCCTGATGTTCTACCAACGGGACTTTTCAAAATGTTTCCAATTGTTTGACTTGATCTTCTACAGATTGTGAAACATCTCTTCTTTCAGGTATCTTTCCACAGGCCCTGAAAACTGCAGTAATCAGCCACTCTTAAAAAGAACAACCTAGACAAGTCACTAATGAGCAACTATAGGCCAATATCAAACCTGTTTTTAAGTAAAATCATTGGAAAAAGTAGCTTTCAAAACAACTCAACCATTTTTGTCACTAAGCAACAGTTTTGATACCTTTCAGTCGGGTTTCGACCACACCACAGCACTGAAACGCTCTTGTCAAAGTCTTTAATGACATCCACCTAACACAGATAATGGCAAAATTTCAATCTTAGTATTACTTGATCTCAGTGCTGCATTTTGACACGGTCGACCACGATATTACTACTAGACCGATTGGAAAACTGCGTTGGCCTTTCTGGCTCAGTACTAAACTGGTTTGAATCCTACCTAAGAATAGGGTGACTTTGTGTCTATAGGTAATTATGCATCTGAGCGTACAAATATGACGTGCGGAGTTCCGCAGGCTCCATTCTGGGGCCTTTCTGTTTAACATCTACATGCTTCCACTGGCTCAGATTATGGAGAAAAAACAAAATAAGTTACCATAGTTATGCGGACGACACCACAATTTACATAACCTTTGCCAGGGGACTATAGTCCAAACAAAAACTGACTAAGTGCATCGAACAAATTAACGGCTGGATGTGCCAGAACTTTCTGAAATTAATGAAGGAAAAACTGAGGTGGTTGTTTTGGAGAAGAGAGGAACGATTAAAAGTCTGCGCTCAGCTTCAAACAACAATGTAAAAACAACAGACCAAGCAGCAGAAATCTTGGTGTAGTCATGGACTCAGACCTGAACTTTACAGCACCATTAAGACAATTACAAGTCAGCCACTATCACCTTAAGAATATATCAAGGGTTAAAGGACTTATGTGTCAACAGGATTTGGAAAAACTTGTCATGCCTTTATCTTCAGTGAATTGACTACTGTAACGGGGTCTTTACAGGTTCCAAAAAATCAATCAGACGCTGCAGCTGATTCAGAACGCTGCTGCGAGTCCTCACTAAGACCAGAGACTGGATCACATCACTCCAGTTCTGAAGTTTTTACACTGGCTTCCTGTGTCCAAAGAATTGATTTCAAAGTACTCGTAGTTTATAAATCACTTAACGGTTTAGGTCCAAAATATATTGCTGATCTGCTACTACACTATGAACCACCCAGACCTCTCAGGTCATCTGGGACAGGTCTGCTTTCGTCCCCGAGTCAGAACTAAACAGGGTGAAGCAGCTTTAGTTTCTATGCTCCATATAGGAATAACTCCCAGAAACCTGTAGATCCGCTGCTCTCAGTTCTTTTAAATCAAGGCTGAAGACCTTTCTATTGTGCTGCCTTTTTTAATGACTAATCTTTCTTTAAATTTCTTTTTATGCTGCACTGTAAATTTTATTCTTGTGTTTTATGTTTCTTTTTGTTTTTAACTGTCTATTCATGTGTTTTACCGGTTTTTAATGCTTGTGATTTTTAACTGGTTTTTACTTGTGTTTATCTGTTCAACTGATTTTGTGTAAAGCACTTTGAATTGCCTTGTGTGCTGAAATGTGCTATACAAATAAAGCTGCCTTGCCTTGCCTTGGTGTAGAAATGAAAAATTTTAAAAAAAGAACCAAAAACAAAAAAAATCACACTGATCATAAAAAAATAAAAGTTAAAAAAAGAGTTATATTGTGTATGAAAATTCTTGTTCATTACATTTTACTTCATAATTGCAACCGCATGTGTTGTATTCATTGTTGTAAATCGTTCTGTATATAGTTTGTTTGTTGCCATGACAACACCATTGATCTGAAGCTCGATGCTGTCATGTAAATAGTTTTCAAATCAGCAATAAATATAACAATTTTTGATCAACTCATATCAATTGCATGCTTAAATAACATACCGGTTGAAGCCCCGCACATTTCAAGAGAACCCGACCCACTTCCGGGTTAAATCTGACCACTTCCGGTTTAGGCCCCGCCCAGTCCGAGTACGGATCCGGATACTGTCAGGATGTCTCAATTATGACTTGGCTGGGGGGGTGTGTGTGGTCGATTGTGTTTTTGTTTCTTTCTGGTAATTGGGTGGGGCTAGCTCACTCTCCTGACTGACTGATTAGCACACCTGATTCATATCAGCTCTTTCTGTGTTGCTTTATATAGACCTGCAGTTCTCCTCAGTCTTTGCCGGATTGTTACGTTGTATTCATGTGGAGAGGACGTTGGTTCTTTACCTGCCTGCTACGCTAAGAAGGACATTCTGCCTGCTTCTACTGCCTGATGTCTAGCCTGCCACCCAGTTGTATTACTGGCCTCACCTGGTCCTGACTGCACTGCAATAAACTTTGTAAAAAGACATTCCATCTTTGTCTGCTTCTGGGTCCTGTTAAACTATATCTGACAGTACAATCCGGCCAGTATGGACCCAGGGACTTAGGTGCAGTCAAACATGCAGTGTCAGTGCAGAATTCACTCTCGGACAACACAGTCAGTCTCACAGGGAGATTATGGATGGGCTAGACAACTTACCGCTGCGTCACGGGGGCTGCGTACTCAGCTATCCGCTACTGCAGCACACACACGGATCCCACGCCGCAGGTCCCACGCACCGTCACACTGCCAGGTCGGGACAGTGGGTTCCCACGCCGGAACGGTATGAGGGAGTTTTTGGGACATTGTCGACCATTTTGATGCAGTGTGATTTGGTTTTGAACACAGCCCCGCCCTACCGTCTTGGACAGATCCAGGATTGCTTTTGTTATTGGGCTGTTGAAAGGGGATGTCTTCAGTGGGCCTCCGCTGTAGGGAGAAGCGTCCACTCCTACCTCATCCTACGCCACCTCTTCTTGAGCTATGCAAGGTTTTCGACCATCCGGCAAGTGGTCCTGACTCCTTCCACGAGGTTGCTTTCTCTTCGCCAGGGGTCCGGAGTGTAGCTGAGTTCGCCGTGGAGTTCCGCCACGCTGGCCGAGGGGAGCGGCTGGAACGCGGTGGCTCTCCAAGCGGCTTTTTCAAGGGTCTGACTGAGGTCATAAAAGATGAATTAATCTCATATCCGAACCTTGGATTTGGATGCACTAGTCTCTATTTCTATTCGTATTGACAATCGCCTGCGGGAGCGGAGGAGGTCTCGAAACTGCGACAAGGGGTGACGTCAACCCGCACCGACGCTTCCTTTTCCGGAGGACTGCGCGCCCAGGGCCCACCAACTCTGATTACTCGCGTGCTTCTCCTTCTAGAGAGGAGCTATGCAGCTTGGTCGCCGCGTCTGGACCCAGTGGGCGCCAGCGCCGCACTCTAATCAGGTTGTCTGTAGGTTGGCCAGTTTGGACACTTCCTGGTATCCTGCCCCGACAATCCTTCAAACAGGCAAGCTCGCTAGATGGGAGGAGAATCCTAGCGAGTAGACAGCTAATCCCTCTATCTCCTCGTTCCACGCACTCAACTTACGCACCTACTCACTAAAAAGGTCAGTCTAGTAGCGTTAGAACTATTGATTCTGGAGCAGATGAGAGTTTCCTTGATGAGTGTTAGCAGAGCAGTTTAAAGATCCACTGTACTACTGGAAAGCCTATTGACGCTAATGCCCTCTGATGGTAGGTTATTGGCCCGGGTGGTTGCCCGCTTGCCCAGTTAGGTTACATTATCAGGTAACCCACATCAAACAGATATGTTTTTTTTGTAATTAGTTCTCCCTTTGTGCCAGTCCTGGGCCATCCCGGTGGTTCACCTAACCAACCCATTGACTGGGCAACCTCTAGGATTATAGTTGGAGTACTGCGGTCATGCAAGCTGTTTAACCTCTGCCACACCCCCAGTCCGTTTCCAGTCAGGTGAAGGGCACTGTAGAACCAGACTTACTAATTTCCTCTTGATTATCATGACCTCAGTTGGCTTCAGCAAACAACAAGCCCTCTCTTTACCGCCTCACTGTCCCTACGATGCTCTATTGAGTTATTGCCTGGTTCCCGTTCCCGGGGAGCCCTCTACAACCTATCCAAGCCTGAACGCTTGACTATGGGACCTACATCAAGGAGTCGTGGCAGCTGGCATTATTCGTCCCTCCCTCATCTCCACTGGGAGCAGGTTTTTTCTTCGGGGAAAAAAGATGAACCCTCAGGCCCTGCATTGATTTCAGAGGTCAATAACATCACGGTAAAGAACAAATACCATTGCCTCTCATGACCTCTGCTTTTGACTCTACAGGACGGTATTTCTCTAAGCTGGAACTATGCATGCCTATCCACTGGTTCGCATTAAAGAGGGAGACGAATGGAAAGACTGCCTTTGATAACCACTTGGACACTTGAGTATCTAGTGATGCCGTTTGGGCTTACCAACGCCCCCTGCAGTCTTACAAAGCATGGTTAATGATATCCAAGGACATGCTCAACAGATTGTGTTCGTGTATTTACTGATAATTTTGATCTTTTCCAGGGATCCAGCGGACCACATCCACCAAGTTCGTCAGTGCTAAAAACGCCTTTTGGAGAATCGTCTTTACGTAAAGGCGAGAAAGTGTGAATTCCATACACCTACTAATCACGTTTTTGGCAAATTAATCTCCAGTGAAGATAAGGATGGATCCAGCAAGGTGAAAGCAGTGGTAGAGTGGCCTGAACCAGGAACAGGAAGCAGTTGCAGAGGTTTTTGGATTTGATACTTTTACCGAGGGTTAGTCGCAATTTACAGCGCAGTAGCTGCCCCCTGAGTTGTTACCTCTTACCTTTGAACCTTCCAGTGGTCGTACGGCTAGTGCCGTTTTTCAGACTTAAAGAAGTGGTCACTACAGCGGCCATTTGGTCCAGCCTGACTCCACGTAACAGTTTGTGTTGAAGTCGATGCCTCTGCGTTGGATTGGTGCTGTTCTGTCTCAGGCGGTGCTGATGACAAGATGCATCCTTGTGCTTTTTCTCCCGTCGTCTCTCCCCAGAAAGGAACTATGACGTGGGTGACCGGGAGCTGTTGGAGTCAAAACTGGCGCGGAGGAGGCGGAGGAACTGGTGGAGGGGCCTGAGCATCATTCGTGGTGTGGACCGACCATAAGAATTGAGAGTATATTCGTTCTGCCAAGCGACTGAAATTCACGACCGGCCAGGTGGGCGTTGTTTTGGCCGTTTCCAGTCACCTGACATACAGACCTGGTTCGCGCAACGTCAAAACTGATGCTCTGTCCCGCGTCAGTAAGGTGTGACTATGATTCTGCCACTCTGGGACACTGATTCCCAGCGCCTGTGTGATCGGAGCGATCACCTGGAGGATTGAGGAGGAGGTCAGGGCCTGCGCTACGTGAACATTCTGGTCCAGGTAACGGCCCTCCGGGTTGTCTTTTGTGCCTTTTCCATGAGATCTGCGGTTTTGATAGGGCTCATCATCTAGACTAACGGGCATCCTGGAGTCTTCCGTTCTCTGGGTTTCTTCGCAGAAGTTCTGGTGGCCACTATGGAGGCGGATACACGGACGTTTGTGCTGTGTCCTGTGTGTGCCCTGAACAAGGGTCTCACAGGCCCGCGCCGGTCTGTGCGACCCCTATCCATTCCTTGCCGTCCTTGGTGCACCGGCTTGGATTTGTGACTGGATTTCCTCCATCTGAGGGTTAAGAACGACCATCCTCACGGTGGTCGACAGATCCAAAGTTGT
Organism: Etheostoma spectabile; assembly: GCF_008692095.1. Taxonomy (NCBI): domain Eukaryota; kingdom Metazoa; phylum Chordata; class Actinopteri; order Perciformes; family Percidae; genus Etheostoma; species Etheostoma spectabile. The sequence continues at coordinate 149,933 of NC_045736.1, read as the reverse complement.
GCATTAATCCCTCTTCTCAAAATTGACCTTGCCCAGGATGATGGTGGAGGTTCTTGTGGGAGGTGTTCCGGGATTAACGGGCTTCCTTGGATATTGTGTTACTGTAGGATGTCTCAATTATGACTTGGAGTAGGGGGTGTGGTGGTTGATTGTGTTTTGTGTCTTTGGTAATTGGGGTGGGGCTAGCTCACTCTCCGGACTGACGATTAGCACCACCGATTCATATCAGTCTTTTGTGTTGCTTATATAGACCTGCAGTTCTCCTCGTCTTGCCGGATTGTTACGTTTGTATTCATGTGGAGAGGACGTTGGTTCTTGTTTCTTACCTGCCTGCTGCTACGCCTAAGGAGGACATTCTGCCTGTTCTACTGCCTGATGTCTAGCTGCCACCCAGTTGTATTACTGGCCTCACCTGGTCCTGACGGCACTGCAATAAACTTTGTAAAAAGACCTTCCAATCTTTGTCTGCTTCCGGTCCTGTTAACATATCGACATACGAGATAATATTCATGTGGTAAAACAGATACAGATACCAGATACAGATAAGCTGTACTCGCTCATCCCTAGTTGTAACAATTCCACAACTACATTGGTTGTCTGAACAGCAGAATCTAGTTCGCCACAGCAGGCACGGCGCCAGGATTCCAGTTTTGGATGGGCCAGACCAATTATGGGTGGCCTTAAATTAAAACATGTATCAAACACTGTTTATACTAATACAATGACTAAATACTGTTATATTATCTGTGCTAACATAATAGAGATTCAAAGCTTGATGCTCTTTAAATATGTTGTAAAAAAAACATTGTACAAACGTTGGTTGTATAGGATGACTATCCGCGACCCGCTCCTTGGTTCATACCAAAGAAGAGCACGTTGGAATCTCCATTACGCACCAAACGGCTGTGCTATTACGCAAAGCTCCATAGACATAAGACTGTACACGTGGTCAGGCATTTAATATTTCCCCAAAACATATTTAGTTCTGCTCGTATAACAGGAGGCCAATACCACAATTTCTGTTAATTGTTTTTAAGTTTTTCAACACTACAGATCAAAACAAGCCCGCAGTTTCATTTAACACTCGGCACAGAACTGTTCATTGATGTCATCTGTCGTGTAAAACAAGAATCAAGTTATTTCCGAAAGAGACAAATTGTACTTTACTTATGATTCATGTTATAACATATTTAAAAAAAGGAAAATAATCAAACTAACAACAGACAAAGCGCCACATAACAAGGGAAAACCCATGAGGGAAAAAGATCAACAGTAACAAGCTGATATAGAAATGAAATGCGCCTGTAGATTTGTTAAAGGGTTGTGAATCGATTATTTTTTATATATCTCAATACAGACACGGGAAAGAAGCGTTCACACTGTACAGGATGTCATCGGCAGTGTTATCAGAGCTTTTAGGAAAGCCATGGATATTTTGGAAAACGTCCTCATTGACTATGTCACAACTTCAACTAGACTTTGAGTGTTCTCCTCTTTTTTTTTCTTCCTTCTATGAGTTGCACAAACACGCGAGGCTGACTCTGACACGGTTATGTTGAAGTGCTTCCTACATCGTTGCAGAGGTGCGGCAGCAGGTGGGTGTCATTCGTATGAAGGCTAGGAGACATCAGGACTGCTGATGCTGTCATTTGTATGAGGTAGGAGACCTCAGGACTGCTGATGGGTGTCATTTGTATGAAGGCTAGCGAGAATCAGGACTGCTGATGGTGTCATTTGTATGAGGCTAGGAGACATTCGGGGACTGCAGATGCCACTGAGGCAATTGTTACTGTGGAATCGAGTGTTCAGTTCTCTAAGCTGGCAGTATCTTAGCGCGTTGAAATGTTGCGCGATCACTGTACTAATTTAGACAAACAACTTTTAATTAAGTTAAAAACTACTTAAGATTTAGATTACTTTAGCACAATCTGAGATAATTTGCCACTTTTATAATTATTTACAATACAATATATAATATTATTATTTTTATGAAATGTGGGTGGGCTGTGAAAAAGTGGGTGGGACTCTAGACCCGTCAGGCACACCATGATGCGGCTGTCCCCGCACCAGCAAACCGGATCGTGGTGACGCATCAAGAAGAAGGATGGGTAGATATGTCTAAATGTGGGTAGTAGAGGTCCAGTTGACAGGAGAGAGTGGAGTTCTGAGGAGTTTTGTTTTGAGACCACTGGGTCCTGTGAAGGGGAATCCGTGACATAGCGTCAGCATAGTGTGTTTCTTTCTTCCTTGTGTAGTATAGTCACATGATACGGATTCAACTCCAAAGTCCAAACGATCGTGTTGTGGGGTCATGTGTGACATACAGTTTCCGTTAGAGGGAGGATCGCCCGTGGAACACTAATGTCTCACTTTTGTTGACAATGTGCGGCTACCTGTGAGCGCCTTGATCGTAATGCAAATGAGACTATGGTCTTCGTCTTCCAAGTACAATGCCAAATGAACACAATGCTGTTACATTAGGGCTGCTACAGTGATGACTAGGTCTGGCTGGATAGAGGACTAATTGTGCAAATATAACCGGTTAGTGCGTTGCGCGGGTTGACGCAATTGGAGTGCGGTCAACAAGTAACG
>NC_045736.1:146607-147316 GCF_008692095.1 Etheostoma spectabile | reverse complement strand
TGAAGCTGAAGAAACCCTAAACGTTAACGGAACAGATCCGCAGACCCAATTGACTGACTGCCTGACGGAGCGGGCGTGGGAGCGAGCGTGAGCGCGAGAGAGAGCATTTCTCCATGTTCTGTGTGTGTGATTAATCCGAGCGGTTTTGAAGGCGGCGGGGGGGGGGGGGCGCTGTGATTATCACAGAACGCTGCGCGGCCAGTTGAGGAGTTGTATTCAATCCGAGCACGGATATTGACTCATATTACTCGTATAATACTTGTACTCGGCAAAAGTGCTTTTTCCGTACCGGATACTCGTTTCAGCCGGATATTCGGATCACCCCTAGTTACAACACACACTTTCTAGTCAAGGTAATGACATTGTAGCTAATCAACTGTCTGACCCCATTCTCTCAGAAGTGTACAAATGGGTGCAGCAACACAAATGTCCATACCTTAGACAGGTATAAGGTAAAATCCAAAGAAAACTCTGGTGGCAATTCCCTAAACTTGTACTGTGTCATGACATGCTCTGTCGTAAAGCTCACATCGCACCAGGACAGCCAGTTGTGTAACAAGTGCTGATTCCCACCACACTTATTACAGAGACAATGAACATTCTTCACGGCCCACCCTTCTCTGGTCATTATGGCGCTGATCGCACATGCAAAAAAGCTCTAACCATGTGCTATTGGCCGACCATGAGGTTGGATATAGATGATTTTTGT
>NC_045736.1:146336-146597 GCF_008692095.1 Etheostoma spectabile | reverse complement strand
ATAGGTGTCATACATGTGAAGCATACAGAACACCTGTCCCACGACACAGAGCTCCCCTGCAATCCATACAAGCAGTAAGAACTTTCCTGTTTGTAAATGCAGACATTACTGAACTTCCACTCACTTACCAGGGACATAAGTATGTGCTTGTAGTGCAAGATCATTTTAAGAAGTATGCTAATGCTTTTACTATGTCAGATCAGAAAGCAACTACAGTAGCACAATTACTTTGTGAAAGATACATTCCTGAACATGGTGTCC
>NC_045736.1:146136-146326 GCF_008692095.1 Etheostoma spectabile | reverse complement strand
AACTATTTTCAGATCAGGGACGACAATATGAATCTGAAATTATTCAAACGATACGTCAGAGACTGAACATCAACAAGAAAAGAACCTCACCGTACCACCCACGTGGAAATGGAATGGTTGAGAGATTTAACAGGACTTAAAAGGGACAGTTGGCTAAACTCGTTCATGATAATGGCGGTGAATGGGACCA
>NC_045736.1:144811-146126 GCF_008692095.1 Etheostoma spectabile | reverse complement strand
GCAGTGGTTCTCTCCTTCAACTCTACTTTTCATTCTGGTACTTGTTGCAAGCTGTCAGTTTTCAGAAAAGGGTTTGTTTACATGTACCTGTACAGTGGCTTGAGAAAGTTCACACCCCCAGGCTAGAGTTGATTAAAAAGAGGAATGAAAAAACATCTTTTGGAAATTGATCTTAATGCCTTTATGACAGTGAATAACTTCACATCTTTCAAGAGTCTATTTGTCCGTTGTTTATTTCTAAAGAAACAAGACAATGTATAATAGACGTCATTACCTTGTATCTCACGTTATGGCTCCGTAGCAGACATTTTTATAAAAATAGGCTAAGGATTGTGTCATAAAAACGCCACTTACTGTTGTTTAGGTTTAATTACTAATAGTAACTAGAATGTTAGTTAGCAGTAATTAGCCTGTGCCTATGTTAACCCTTGTGTTGTCTTCCCGTGCAAAATGCAATTTGTTGTCCTCTTAGGTTTACCAATTTTTTAAGATGCTTTTTCAAGGTTTCTGCCGTTATTTTTTTCCCACTAGAACCACCAGATTTACCACTAACCGGTCAACTTATTACGGCAAGTTTTACACTAAATTCATTGTTTCTGAATGTCATTCATATTGAATTTTTGAGTAAAAAAAAAATCTGAAATGAAAAAATTGTTTCAACAAAAAGTTTCGATTGAGTGGATTATCACATACTGTCAAAGAGTCAGGGTGCCCATTGTCAACATGGGCACCCTTCTCTTTCTTATCTTTCTGTTTCTTTCTTTTACATCTTTTTCTCTCTTTATTTCTGTTTCTTTCACATCTTTCTGTCTCTTTCTTTCACATCTTTTCCCTCGTCCTCCTTCGTTTCCTTTGTCTCCTTCAAGGTTCTGTCTTTTTCTTTCTTTCACATCTTTATTTCTTTCACATATATTTCTTTTACATCTTTCTTTCACATTTTACTTTTCACTCATCCTCTTTTGTCTCCTTCAAGGTTCTTGAATCAATCCGTGAATCCATTCCTGAAAATGGGTTGAGTGAGATTTATGCCGTTTTATTTTTTTTATATTCTGCACATCAGGCCACCCAACCAGTTCTCCAAAATAAAATAATAAAATGACAAAATCCATGGGTTTTGGGGCTGTGACAGGGAGCGGAACGGGACTAAATGCAGATATTTGACAAAGTTATATTTATTATTTCCTTTTTCTCTGAGTCATTGGCGGCCATAGTCCCGAGTCTGGATTTTGGGACCGTCTGCTGTACACAACACGGCTCTCCTGTTTATTCCCGAGCTCTTTGAAGGCCCTGAACCCAAATAACTGCCGGCAGTGCC
>NC_045736.1:142714-144801 GCF_008692095.1 Etheostoma spectabile | reverse complement strand
CCCCCCCCCCCCCCCCCCCCGTCACATCCATACACAGTCACATCTTCAGAACAAAGAGAGTTACTGAGGCACAAACCTGCGCTTCCTTTTATCCAACACCCTCCATTTCTGCACCCCCCCCGGCATTTTGATAGTGTATTAATAATGCATGGCGCTGGCGTCTTTCCTCGTTTTTATTTATTTAGCTGTTTTTTTTTTTTACACTTTCATGATCCGGAGATATCCTTCTTTTTTATGTTGTGCAGAATCTGGGTCACATTTGGAGCATCTGTGGAGATTTTTTAATTGTACATGCTTTAAGCCAGATTTGTCTAGTGTAGTTGTGGTTTTATTTTCTGCATCACAGACAACAGAATGTCCTTTTCTAATAATAACCACACATCTGCTTTTTATGATAATAACCTGAGTGTCCTTATAGGCTTCATTGGGAATGACTCATCTTCACACTGGAATAGATTCCAAGCAGCACACCAAGAGAGAGAGGGGGAGGGAGAGAGAAGGAGAGAGAGAGAGGTGGGAGAAAGGGAGAGAGAGAGAGAGAGAAACAGAGACAGATAGCAAGAGAGGGAGACAGACAGGGAGAGAGAGAAGGAGAGAGAGAGGGAGAGAGAAAGAGAGGGATGGAGGGAGAGAACGACTAGGAGAGAGAGAAGTGGGAGAGACAGAGAGGGAGAGAGAGAGTGAAACAGAGAGAGAGAGAGATTTTTTTTTTTTGATTTTTAGGAAACCTTTATTTTTCAAATAAATAAGACGTTCTCCAAATTTTCCCCAAAATGTCATTGCTTCACAAATGCACAAAAATAAATATTTATATCAAACACAAACTAACACAGAAACACAGAGTGAAAGACGAGCTCGTCCCCCTGCATAGAACACACCGCCTTGGTGAAACATCACTGGTCTACAAAACCCTGCAAGTCCCTCATCAGAGAGGAGGAACCTGAAATCCACCCTCACCCTCGCTTTAACTAGACACACGAACATGTCTGTCAACTCTCGGCCGGACACATTGTCCACCTGGTTCTTTCTGCTTTTATAGATTGATAGTTTGGCCGGACCAACAATAAAATTCAACAATTGCCACTTCTTTGCATTTTGTTTTTTGTAGCCAGCACCGAAAATAAAAGCAGTCTCTATAAAAACCTCCCCACAGTCCAGAAACACAGTCCTCAACATGTTAAAAAGAGGCTTCAGTCTAAGACAGTCCAGGTAGCAGTGTATGAGGGTCTCATCGAGGGGACAGAAGGGACATGAGGAGGACACGGTGGGATTAATCCTGGCCAGAAAGACATTTACTGCCAGAGCCTTGTGGAGGATCCTCCACTGCAGGTCTCCAGACCTCTTGTAAAAGAGTCTCCATACCGGCTTCCTGTCTGGGGGCAATCTGTCCGTCCACACCAGGTCCTTCCTCTCACACAGCGTCTTCCTGTGAATGGCCACAACGCAGGACTTATAAAAAAAAATTCCAATTTGCATGTGCAGGTCCCCAACAGAGGGTAACACACGCCTTGCTGATGGGCCAGTGGGCTCAATGCTACCATCTTGGAGATCCAGCCGTGTCCCCCAAACCAGAGGCTTCTCCAGAAGCCAGAACAGAGATGCTGCAGGCTCCAGTCTGGTCCATTTAAAAAGTCTCTACACTTTAAAAAGTCCTTTTTTTTTTTTTTTTACTGTCAGCCGCCCCCCCGCCCCGATTCTCTCTGGGTCTCTCTCTACTCACACACACACACACACACACACACACACAACCTACCGGTTGTGAAATAAAAAAATAAAAAAGAACCAAAACAAAAAAAATCACAATGATCATAAAAAAATTAAAAGTTAAAAAAGAAATTATAATGTAGTGTGAAAACTTTGTTCATTATTTACTCTATAATTGCAAACGCAGTGTGTGTATTCATTGTTGCAAAACGTTTGTTATAGTTTGTTTGTTACCATGACAACACCATTGATCTGAAGCTTGATGCTGTTATGTAAATAGTTTTCTAATCAGCAATACATATAACAATTTCTGATCAACCCATATCAATTGCATGGTTAAAATAACATAATGGTTGTTGCGGCTGTAAGCAGTCCGAAAGAGT
>NC_045736.1:142601-142704 GCF_008692095.1 Etheostoma spectabile | reverse complement strand
GGGACTAAACACTGAGAGATGCACACACTTGTGACGCGCTCTTGATCGTAATGCAAAGGATTTTATTGTTCTTCGTCTTCCATATGTACAATACAATGAACAT
>NC_045736.1:142395-142591 GCF_008692095.1 Etheostoma spectabile | reverse complement strand
TGTTACCTTATGTAATTGTTAACTGGTGCGTAGAAATAATTGCATTATACGGTGTGCTGCGCGGTGCGGTCAACAAAAGTGTTTGCTCCCAGCTTCACCACCTTTCCGTCAAAGCCCAAAAGAACCAGGTGCACAGGTGAAGTAAACAAATATATCACTTCCGCTCAAACCGTCATGAAAACGCCCACCACCTACA
>NC_045736.1:141803-142385 GCF_008692095.1 Etheostoma spectabile | reverse complement strand
ATAATACAATAATCAATAAATGAAACCATAAACAATAAAATGTGGCTCCTACATTCCGACCCCTAATTATTTTACCACAATAATTACATAAATAGGGCCTACACATTATGTAGGAGACCGACAATCCCTTCTTTTTTTTTATAGGATAAATAGTCCATGTAAAAAATGTCTTTTTCTTCTTGAGCTCAAAAAAGAACCAAAAATGCGTAGAAAGAGTCCATAGACTCTTTAAAAAGAGTGATCTGTACAGTCACTTAGTCAGTCATGTAAAGCCAAAAACACCCTATGAGACAATGTCCAAATCACAGTCAAAGTCTATGAAGCTCAAAAGGTCAGCTTGATGTCTTCATGGATCGTCTGCTTCCTGTAGAAGGCAAATCTTTGTAATAGGCCTGTCCAAATAGCTGGTCTTTGTCTTGATTTGCACCTGACGAACAAGTCCTCTTCTATCAGGGATAGTTTGTACAATCCTTCCTGTAAGCCATGAGTTGCGAGGTGCTGAGTCGTCAACAATATCTCCAGGAAGAAAGTTGCGCTTGATCCTTGACCACTTCTGACGCTCCTGAAGAAGAGGCAAGTATT
>NC_045736.1:136049-141793 GCF_008692095.1 Etheostoma spectabile | reverse complement strand
TAATCCAACGTTTCCAAAACAAGTCAGTTTTTTACTGAACCTGTTTCGATCTGCGACGAGCATAAATGTCCTCCTTTTGGAACAGTCCCAATGGCAAAGATGGCTTGACTTTTAGCAGCAAAAGATGGTTAGGGGTTAGTGGTTCCAAATCACTGGGATCAGTGGATGCCTTGGTACTGGACGACATTGATAGCTTCCGCTTCACAAAGAACTGTGTGAAGATTTTCCTCATCAAGGTTCTGCACCTTAAGGGTGGAATTCAGGACCTTCCTCACCGATCTTATCAACCTCTCCCAAACTCTCCCATGAGGTGATCCTGTGGGGGGATTGAAAACCCACTTAATTCCTTTCTGAAGGAAGGTGTTGTTGATTTGAGCAAGATTCCAACCCTCCATTGCCTTCCGTAACTCACGGTCGGCGCCAACAAAGTTTGTCCCATTGTCTGAGCGCAATTCCAGTATTTGTCCACGTCGGTCAAAAAAAAAAAGCAGATTGCGGATTACCTCAGGAAAGAGTTTCTCAAGATGAACCTCCATTCATCGTGTTGGAGTGGATTACTTCGGACCTTTCGAAGTCAAGCGGGGGAAGGGTATAGTGAAAAGGTATGGAGTTCTCTTCAGTGCCTTTCCATAAGAGCCATACACATTGAAGTAGCATCGTCGTTGGACACCGATTCATTGTGAATGCTCTTCGGCGTTTTATAGCAAGACGTGACAAATACGGAATTCGCTCAGACAATGGGACAAACTTTGTTGGCGCCCCGTGAGTTACGGAAGGCAATGGAGGGTTGGAATCTTGCTCAAATCAACAAAAACTCCTTCAGAAAGGAATTAAGGGGTTTTCAATCCCCCCACAGGATCACCTCATGGGAGAGTTGGGAGAGGTTGATAAGCGGTGAGGAAGGTCTGAATTCCACCCTTAGGTGCAGACCTTGATGAGGAAAATTCTCACACAGTTCTTTGTGAAGCAGAAGCTATCATAAATAGTCGTCCCATTACCAAGGCATCCATGATCCCAGTGATTTGGAACCACTAACCCTAACCATCTTTTGCTGCTAAAAAGTCAAGCCATCTTGCCATTGGGACTGTTCCAAAGGAGGACATTTATGCTCGTCGCAGATCGAAACAGGTTCAGTAAAAAACTGACTTGTTTGGAAACGTGGATTAGGAATACTTGCCTCTTCTTCGGAGCGTCAGAAGTGGTCAGGTCAAGCGCAAATTTCTTCCTGGAGATATTGTTGACGACTCAGCACCTCGCAACTCATGGCTTACAGGAAGGATTGTACAAACTATCCCTGATAGAAGAGGACTTGTTCGTCAGGTGCAAATCAAGACAAAGACCAGCTATTTGGACAGGCCTATACAAGATTTGCCTTCTACAGGAAGCAGACGATCATGAAGACATCAAGTGACCTTTTGAGCTTCATAGATTTGACTGTGATTTGGACATTGTCTCTAGGGTGTTTTTGGCTTTCATGGATGACTAAGTGACTGTACAGATCACTCTTTTTAAAGAGTCTATGGACTCTTTTACGCATTTTGTGGTCTTTTGAGCTCAAGAAGAAAAAGACATTTTTACATGGACTATTTATCCTATAAAAAAAAGAAGGGATTTGCGGTCTCTACATAATGTGTAGGCCCTATTTATGTAATTATTGTGGTAAAAATTAGGGGTCGGAATGTAGGAGCCACATTTTATTGTTTAGGTTTCATTATTGATTATTGTATTATGCGCTAATATGTAGGTGGGGGCGTTTTCATGACGGTTTGAGCGGAAGTGATATATTTGTTTACTTCACCTGTGCACCTGGTTCTTTTGGGCTTTGACGGAAGGTGGTGAAGCTGGGAGCAAACACTTTTGTTGACCGCACGCGCAGCACACCGTTAATGCACAATTATTCTACGCACCAGTTAACAATTACATAAGGTAACAGCAATGTTCATTGTATTGTACATATGGAAGACGAAGAACAATAAATCCTTTGCAACGATCAAGAGGCGTCAAAAGTGTGTGCATCTCTCAGTGTTTAGTCCCTCGCGGCACAGCCTCTTCGGACGCTTACAGCCGCAACAACCATTATGTTATTTTAACCATGCAATTGATATGGGTTGATACGAAATTGTTATTGTATTGCTGATTGAAAACTATTTACATAAAGCATCAAGTTCAGATCAATGGTGTTGTCATGGTAACAAACAAACTATATACAGAACGTTTTGCAACAAGAATACAACACATGCGGTTGCAATATAGAGTAAAATGTAATGAACACAAGGTTTTCACACTCAGTATAACTTTCTTTTTTTAACTTTTAATTTTTTATGATCATTGTGATTTTTTTTGTTTTGGTTCTTTTTTATTTTTTTTATTCCACACCAGGTATGTGTGTGTGTGTGTGTGTGTGTGTGTGTGTGTGAGTAAGAGAGAGACACAGAGAGAGAGAGGGGCGGGAGGGCGGCTGACAGTGTAAAAAAAAAAAAAAGGACTTTTTTAAAGTGTAGAGACTTTTTAAAGGACCAGACTGGAGCCTGCAGCATCTCTGTTCGGGCTTCGGAGAAGCCTTGGTTTGGGGGACACGGCTGGATCTCCAAGATGGTAGACATGAGCCCACTGGCCCATCAGCCAGGCGTGTGTTACCCTCTGTTGGGGACCTGCACATGCAAATTGGAATTTTTTTATAAGTCCTGCGTTGTGGCCATTCACAGGAAGACGCTGTGTGAGAGGAGGACTGGTGTGGACGGACAGATTGCCCCAGACAGGAAGCCGGTATGGAGACCTCTTTTACAAGAGGTCTGGGACCTGCAGTGGAGGATCCTCCACAAGGCTCTGGCAGTAAATGTCTTTCTGGCCAGGATATCCCACCGTGTCTCCTCTGTCCCTTCTGTCCCTCATGATGAGGACCCTCATACACTGCTACCTGGACTGTCTTAGAATGAAGCCTTTTTAACAGTTGAGGACTGTGTTTCGGACTGTGGGGAGGTTTTTATAGAGAACTGCTTTTATTTCGGTGCTGGCTACAAAAAACAAATGCAAAGAAGTGGCATGTGAATTTATTGTGGTCCGGCCAAACTATCAATCTATAAAAGCAGAAAAACCAGGTGGACATGTGTCCGGCCGAGAGTTGACAGACATGTTGTGTTTGTGTCTAGTTAAAGCGAGGGTGAGGGTGGATTTCAGGTTCCTCCTCTCTGATGAGGGACTTGCAGGGTTTTGTAGACCAGTGATGTTTCACCAAGGCGGTGTGTTCTATGCAGGGGACGAGCTCGTCTTTCACTCTGTGTTTCTGTGTTAGTTGTGTTTGATATAAAATATTTATTTTGTGACTTGTGAGCAATGACATTTTGGGGAAAATTTGGAGAACGTCTTATTTATTTGAAAAATAAGGTTTCCTAAAAATCAAAAAAAAAAAATCTCTCTCTCTCTCTGTTTCACTCTCTCTCTCCTCTCTGTCTCTCCCATTCTCTCTCTCTAGTCGTTCCTCCTCATCCTCTCTTTCTCTCTCCTCTCTCTCTCCTTCTCTCTCTCCTGTCTGGCTCTCCCTTCTTGCTATGTTCGTTTCTCTCTCTCTCTCTCTCCCTTTTCTCCCACCTCTCTCTCTCTCCTTCTCTCTCCCTCCCCTCTCTCTCTTGGTGTGCTGCTTGGAATCTATTCAGTGTGAAGATGAAGATGAGTCATTCCAATGAAGCCTATAAGGACACTCAGGTTATTATCATAAAAGCAGATGTGGGGTATATTAGAAAAGGAATTCTGTTGTTGTGATGCAGAAAATAAAACCACAACTACACTAGACAAATCTGGCTTAAAGCATGTACAATTAAAAATCCCACAGAGCTCCAAATGTGACCCAGATTCTGCACAACATAAAAAAGAGGATATCTCCGGATCATGAAAGTGTAAAAAAAAAAAACAGCAAAATAATAAAAACGAGAAAGACGCAGCGCCATGCATTATTAATACACTATCAAAATGCCGGGGGGGGTGCAGAATGGAGGGTGTTGGATAAAAGGAAGCGCAGGTTTGTGCTCAGTAACTCTCTTTGTTCTGAAGATGTGACTGGGTATGGATGTGAGGGGGGGGGGGGGGGGATGGGGGGCACTCGGAGTTATTTGGGTTCAGGGCCTTCAAAGAGCTCGGGAATAAACAGGAGAGCCGTGTTGTGTACAGCAGACGGTCCCAAAATCCAGACTCGGGACTATGGCCGCCATGACTCAGAGAAAAGGAAATATAAATATAACTTTGTCAAAATCTGCATTTAGTCCCGTTCCGCTCCTGTCACACCCAAAACCCATGGATTTTGTCATTTTATTATTTTATTTGGAGAACTGGTGGGTGGCCTGATGTGCAGATATAAAAAAAATAAAACGGCATAAATCTCACTCAACCCATTTTCAGGAATGGATTCACGGATTGATTCAAGAACCTTGAAGGAGACAAAAGAGGATGAGTGAAAAGTAAAATGTGAAGAAAGATGTATAAAAGAAATATATGTGAAAGAATAAAGAGTGAAAGAAAGAAAAAGACAGAACCTTGAAGGAGACAAAGGAAACGAAGGAGGACGAGGGAAAAGATGTGAAAAGAAAGAGACAGAAAGATGTGAAAGAAACAGGAATAAGAGAGAAAAAAGATGTAAAAGAAAGAAACAGAAAGATAAGAAAGAGAAGGGTGCATGTTGACAATGGGCACCCTGACTCTTTGACAGTATGTGATAATCCACTCAATCGAAACTTTTTGTTGAAACAATTTTTCATTCATGGATTTTTTTTTTACTCAAAAATTCAATATGATGACATTCAGAAACAATGAATTTGTTGTAAACTTGCCGTAATAAGTTGACCGGTTAGTGGTAAATCTGGGTGGTCTAGTGGGAAAAAAATAACGGCAGAAACCTTGAAAAAGCATCTTAAAAAATGGTAAACCTAAGAGGACAACAAATTGCATTTTGCACGGGAGACAACACAAGGTAACAAGGCACAGGCTAAGTTACTGCTAACTAACATTCTAGTTACTATTAGTAATTAAACAAACAACAGTAAGGGCGTTTTTGCACCAATCCTTAGCCTATTTTTATAAAAATGTCTGCTACGGAGCCATAACGTGGATGAACAAGGTAATGAAGTCTATTATACATTGTCTTGTTTTCTTTGAAATAAACAACGGACAAATAGACTCTTGAAAGATGTGAAGTATTCACTGTCATAAAGGCATTAAGATCAATTTCCAAAAGTGTTTTTTCATTCTCTTTTTACAACTCCGCCTGGGGTGGGGATTTCTCAAGCCATGTAAGGTACATGTAAACAAACCCTTTTCTGAAAAACTGCAGCATTGCAACAAGTACCAGAAAAAGTAGAGTTGAAGGAGAGACCACTGCTGGCAAATAGGGTCCCATTCACCGCATTATCATGAACGAGTTTAGCCAACTGTCCCTTTTAAGGTCCTGTTAAATCTCTCAACATTCCATTTCCACGTGGTGGTACGGTGAGGTTCTGTTGTGGTTCAGTCTCTGACGTATCGTTTGAATAATTTCAGATTCATATTGTCGTCCCTGATCTGAAAATAGTTTCTTCTGGGACACATGTTCAGGAATGTATCTTTCACAAAGTATTGTGCTACTGTATTGCTTTCTGATTCGAATAGTAAAAGCATTAGCATACTTCTTAAAATGATCTTGCACTACAAGCACACTACTTATGTCCCTGGTAAGTGAGTGGAAGTGCAGTAATGTCGCATTTACAAACAGAAAGTTC
>NC_045736.1:135800-136024 GCF_008692095.1 Etheostoma spectabile | reverse complement strand
CCTGGAGCTGCATGCAACCGTCGACAGACAATACATTTTGACAGGATTTTCCTTATAGACACACTAGCCCCTGGGATCCAATATCTTTGCTGCAGGTTAGCTAGAATGTGGTTGCGGCCACCATGTCCCACCTCTCGATGAGGTCAGAAATGTGTAAATCCTTTGTCAATATGGCAGGATGCTTAGATTCTTCGGGCATAGCTGCTCTGCTTAGCCGTCCTCCA
>NC_045736.1:135672-135778 GCF_008692095.1 Etheostoma spectabile | reverse complement strand
GTACTGGGTTAAGCTTGTAAATGTGGCTGGTCCTTTTCACATTTTCTCCCTTTTGCAAGCTGTTGAATTCTTTTGGAAAGCTCCTTTTCTGACAAAACCTTATAAT
>NC_045736.1:135492-135662 GCF_008692095.1 Etheostoma spectabile | reverse complement strand
GCCTTTCTAAATTCCTCAATTGAAAGAGGATCATAGACAGTCTGAGCCTTGATACGCTGCATCTTCTTTACTATTGTCCTCTCCTGTTGGTCCTTATCCAAGCCACCTTGAATAAGAGTCACACTCAACTCCTTTCTCTTCCGACTGAAGCACAGAAACAGGCTCCTAAG
>NC_045736.1:134911-135474 GCF_008692095.1 Etheostoma spectabile | reverse complement strand
CAACCAACACTCTTCTTCAGACGGATCAAGGAGGAAAAGTGATTGATCAAGCAAGTGATTGCATCCATCTTCTGTCCAGCCTGTACAGCATTCACTATCAAGCTCATCTTGATTTCAGGGTCGTCCGGTAAGATTCTCCCAGAAACATCAGGAATTTCAGACCACCTTTCTTCCGGTCCAACAAGAAACTGAGGTCCAGACACCCAAATGTTATCTTTCAGAAGCGTTACCACCTTTACTCCCCTAGAAGCCAGGTCAGCAGGATTGCCTGTGGTGTTAACATATCTCCACTGAGATGGATTTGATATGCTGATTATCTTTGAAACCCGATTGGCTACAAAGGTCCAAAACCTTGCAGTCTCATTGCTGATGTATTTTAGTACGGAAATACTATCGGTCCAAGAAATGGAGTCCTGAAGTTTAATCTGCAACTCCTTCCTCCACAACTCATCCATTCGACTTGCAACCATGGCAGCTGTTAACTTCATACGAGGGATGGTAATTGGTTTCAGTGGGGCCACTCTGGCCTTACCCATTACGAAAGCACAGTGAACTTGTCTGTG
>NC_045736.1:134522-134901 GCF_008692095.1 Etheostoma spectabile | reverse complement strand
AAAAGCAGGTAGGTAACTGTTCCATAGCCACTCTCACAGGCATCTGCAAAATGGTGTAATTGAGCAGAGATTACTTCCCCAATGTCCACAGGTTTTCAGACATCTGTCAACCTTAAAACTTTCAAGCTGACAGAGCTCCTTCAGCCAACTTCTCCACTCCTGTACAGCCGAGTCTTTCTGCACAAATCTTGAAGGATCTTTTTGGCAGACAAGACAACAGGTGCCAAGATTCCTAAGGGGTCATATATTGAACTGATCGTGGAGAGGATCCCTCTTCTGGTTAAGGGTTGCTCTTTGATACTGACCTTGAAATTAAAGGTATCGGACTAAACACACCACTGTATGCCCATTGCTCTTTCTACAGGAAGCGTATCCTTAT
>NC_045736.1:134317-134512 GCF_008692095.1 Etheostoma spectabile | reverse complement strand
AATCCTTAACCTCTTTCGCTCTCTCTGCGGTAGGTATAGCCGTCAGCACGGAACGTCTGTTGCTAACTGTTCAGAACTGTTTCAATTACCTTGGGGCTGAACTTTTCCCGATTGTCCTCTGCAAATTTCCTGAGGGCAAAACTTGCTTAACTTGGCGAAGATGTAGCTCCAAACAGATGCGCAACCATTTTATGC
>NC_045736.1:134085-134307 GCF_008692095.1 Etheostoma spectabile | reverse complement strand
TCTGATTATGGTCTCCATTCGGCCACCAAAGAAACCTCAACAGATCTCAATCCTCAGCTGGTACTCTGACCTGATGGAACATTGCCTTGATGTCTGCCATGAGTACAACATGATCCTTTCAAAATCTTGTCATAACTCCAACTAGTTTGCTAGTAAGATCAGGTCCCTGCAGGAGTTGTGCATTCAATGAGGTTCCTTGGAAAGTAGCTCCGCAATCGAAAA
>NC_045736.1:133882-134075 GCF_008692095.1 Etheostoma spectabile | reverse complement strand
AACCCTGATCTTTTTCTTCTTTGGGTGGTATACACCCTAGTGTGGTATATACCATACCCTACCGTCACTCCGTTCCAGATCCTCAGGTGGTACCCTCTCTGCATAGCCCTTGGAGATGACATCATTCATGAAAGCAGTATAATCCGTGTGAAATAAAGGATCTTTGCCGAACCTCCTCTTGAGGCTCAGAGCA
>NC_045736.1:133408-133872 GCF_008692095.1 Etheostoma spectabile | reverse complement strand
CGCTGTTCGGCAACTCTCCTGTTATTTGGCATATTTACATCCTTTTTTCTCAATGGTAATCCAATACTGTAATGGCCATCCTTCCACTTGACAGTTTTTGTAACGTATTCCAGGAACTGACCGTCCTCTCTTGATAACCCCATCTGCTCATCCTGATTGCATTCAGGAAAATCGTTCTTTAGCTGCTGCTTCCACAAATCATCCAAACTTGCAACAGAGATTACAGTGACATCTGGCTGTCCACAAGTAGTTTCTCTACTCCTGTCACCTTTAAGAGGTCCATTTACAGTCCACCCAGCATAGTCTTGACTGCGTATGGACTCCATCCATGCTTCGGACAACTTGCCACGGCTCCAGTGCCCTTGGGACGTTGGTACCAATCAGCAGGTCAATCTTTAAATCAATCTCTCTTATCTGTACATATTTCAGATGTGGCCATCGTTGAAGATCTTTCTGACGAGGAA
>NC_045736.1:133280-133398 GCF_008692095.1 Etheostoma spectabile | reverse complement strand
ATGAACTGGCATGTTTTTCTGTGTGTAGATATCATGCAGTTCACAAAAACAATCACCGTCTAATACAGCTACCTCCAAATCTGAAACAATATGGCTTCCAACAACCTTTTCCTGACCC
>NC_045736.1:133099-133270 GCF_008692095.1 Etheostoma spectabile | reverse complement strand
GTAGAAGAATACCTGTTCTTCTTCCTCTGAGATTTAGCTTGTTCATCAGCTGCTCCGTGCAGAATGATGCTGAACTCCCAGGATCCAGGAAGGCGTAGGCGATCAAAGTCTTATATCCCTTCTTGGACTTTACTTGAACTGGAACTATGGGGAGTGTACAGTCTTGCTCAC
>NC_045736.1:132892-133089 GCF_008692095.1 Etheostoma spectabile | reverse complement strand
TAGACCACTGGATTGAACAGAGATCAGAGCACTGCTCATCGCTGTCTCCGATTCTCCTTTGGCTTGCACGAAATTTCTTTCCTTCTCCTTTGGGGAAATATGGAGTACACTAGGGTGCCTCTGGCTGCATACCTTGCACGAGAGACGCTTCCTGCAGTCTCTACTCATGTGCCCAATGCACAAGCAGCCAAAACACA